>NC_069500.1:27464090-27634090 GCF_027579735.1 Bombina bombina | reverse complement strand
GCTCCAGTTAAGCTTAAATAACCCCATTAAAATGTGACCCATTTAATACTAGCAATCATATCCATGAATTTTGTTTATACGCAGAAATTTATCCAGACTATTTTTAAATGTATCTATGGTATTGGCATTCACTACCTCCTTTGGTAATGAGTTCCACAATTTTATTGCTCTTACAGTGAAAAAACGTTTCCGTTGCAGGAGATTAAATCTCCTTTCCTCCAACCTTAAATTATGACCTCTTGTCAGAAACAATTTTCTTGGAATAAACAAAGCTTCTGCCATCTCTGTATATGGGCCTTGAATATATTTATATAGCCAGTTTGGCTAGCCTCTCCTCATAGATTAATTTCTCCAATCCCCTTATTAGCTTTGTGGCCCTTCTCTGAACTTTTTCTAGTTCTGCAATATCTTTTTTTAGCAATTGGTCCCCAGAACTGCACTCCAAACTCAAGGTGAGGTCTTACCAGGGCTTTATATAATGACAGAATTATGCTTTCCTCCCTTGAATCAATGCCTCTTTTAATACATGCTAGTATCTTATTAGCATTTGAAGCCGCTGCCCTGCATTGTGCACCCATCTTTAGCTTGTTATCTATTACTACTCCCAAATCCCTTTCCTCCTGTGTTTGGCTAAGTCTTGTCCCATTTAAAAAATACGTAGCCTGCTTATTTTTACTTCCAAAATGTAGAACCTTGCATTTTTCTGTATTAAATCTCATTTTCCATTCACTTGCCCATAGTTCTAATTTTAGCAAATCCCTTTGTAAAGAGAGTTCGTCCTGCTCTGACCTTATGACCTTACTTAACTTAGTATCATCTGCAAAAATAGAGATGTCGCTATTTAATCCTTGCTCCAAGTCATTTATAAAAATATTAAAAAGAACAGGGCCCAGTACTGATCCCTGGGGGACGCCACTGATTACCTTTGTCCAATATGAGTATGATCCATTTACTACTACTCGTTGCTCCCTATCTTTTATTCAGTTATTTATCCATGAGCTAACATTTTCAGCTATTCCCAGTCCCTTAATATTGTGCATTAATCTCTCATGTGGCACTGTATCAAATGCCTTTGCAAAATCTAAGTATATCACATCAACTGATTCCCCTTTATCTATATTTTTACTTACTTCCTTGTAGAATCTAATTAGATTAGTTTGACATGATCTATTTCTCCTAAAGCCATGCTGATTAGAACTCATAATCTTGTTTACACGAATATGCTCATCAATATAATCCCTTATTATCCCTTCAAATATCTTCCCCACTATTGATGTCAGACTAACTGGTCTATAGCTTCCTGGATCATCCCTGCTTCCCTTTTTGAAGAGTGGCACCACATCAGCTTTACGCCAATCCTGGGGTACCATGCCTGAGGATAATGAGTCTTGAAAAATTAAGAGTAAAGGTTTGTCTATAACAGTGCTAAGTTCCCTTAACACCCTTGGGTGTATTCCATCTGGGCCTGGAGTTTTATTTACCTTAATATTTTCCAGTTTTTTCCTGATATCCTCTAAACAAAACCCAGTTAGTGGTATGGACTGGCATGTTCTATTCTGTTCCAAAGTAGCATTCAATGGTTCCTCTCTTGTGTATACTGAAGAAAAAAACTGGTTTAGTACCTCAGCCTTCTCCCTGTCATTATTTATCATGCTACCCTCCACGCATTTTAATGTAACTATGTTATCCTTCTTAGATTTTTTGCTATTTATGTACTTAAAGAACCTTTTAACTTTATAAAGTTAAAGTTCAAAGTAGACAAGCACTCCAGAAATCTTGAGTTATTAAATAGATAGATAGATAGATAGATAGATAGATAGATAGATAGATAGATAGATATATGTCTGGCTTCAAACATAGTAGATTGTTTTACATATAGACAAGTTGTAGATAATTTACAAAATGTTCTATTGCAATAGCTAAAACACACACACAAAAACTCAACAATAATATAAATAAATTCTATTCAATGTCAAGAAAGTTTAATTTTGAGTTTCATGTCCCATTAAACAGCTAAATTTGACTGATATAACCAATAATCATAAGAACTTTTTTAAAAAAAAATAATCTATTTTTGGGTGAATATTTGGTGGTTAAAAATGTATTTAAAAATATAAATAAATGTAAAACAATTATATAAAAGGCTTTTCACACTGTAGATATCATGCTACAGTCTTACTCACCGGGTAAATTAGCAGCCTGGCGGTAACTCTCCTATATTCATAGTGAATGGGAAGAGCTGATAATGTGAATAGCGTTATGTAGAAGCATTGAGGATTCATGACATATTCTATTGTAACACCACATTCCATGAGAATTATCATCACATTCACTTTTCTTGATCTTCGACCTTCTCCAAGAACAAAACGCTTAATACATCAGATCAGCTGCTCTTGATGCGCTGGGCAATAGGATGAGAACAAAGTGAAGCTATTACTGAGCATAGGGGGGAGGGGAAAGTTAATTATAAACTAGATATCCTTGCAGATTAAGGAGAATTACTTAGCAAATATGAACTATTAGGGCTAGATTTATCAAGGGCTAGGAGAATTCTCCTTTGTAGTCTCCTCCAAGTTTTCTGCAGCTCATCCCATTGGAGATGCGCACCGGTGCGCTCAAATTTATCCCAAAATTGTATGAATAATTTGCACTGTTTGGAGGGAAAGCTTTTTTCGTATTAATTTCTCCAAGCGAAAAAGCAAGTTCTCCTGTTTTATCATTTCAAACTTGCGTTTTTTTAGGTTATATCTATTACATTTGCGTTTTACATGGGGCAAATTTGCACCTTAATTTTGGTGTGTTACTATAATACATTTTTACTTTAACTTTGTTATAATAATGACCCTATGTAACTGTAACACATTCAAATTGTTAATAGAATTTACAATGTTTGTGGGGCAATTTTACATTTTATTAGGCATATAAATCTAAAGACAGACCTGCAAGAATCAGAAACTCCATCAGAGATAGATGTGAACACGACACAAGCTCAAAAACATAATGATTTCTAATGCTGTTCTCCCCAGTATTTATGGACAACTATAATGCTCATATTTGTAGGAGAACTTTGCGTTCTCCAAAGGCCCAAAAAAATAATAAATTGGTAACTGGGCATAATGCAGAGATGGACTCTAGGAAATGTTACTAAAACTAGCAAATTTAACCCTTTTTTGAGGACACCGGTGAGAGGAATGTATAGTCGGACTTGGTCAATTTTAGGCGCGCTTTGCATTAAAGGGACACTGTAGTCATAACTGAAATGCCAATTACACAGGAGTATACATATAAATCTATTTTTTTCTAATGTATATTCTGTATTAAATATGTAGCATTTTGAAAATATTTATGTTTTAAATAATTAATTTTTCCAAACCCACTTCTATGTCAGCCGTTACAGATTCCCAATCCGTGCTGACAACTGCAGTTGTAAGATGTTGTGATTTGGACATATTGCGCATACGCGAGTTAGCGCAACGTCACATGATACGTCACCATCTGAAGTTGAATAAGACAAGGACAATCTATACAGCTGCAGTCGAGTTAGCTGCGCACATAATATAATTAATATTCAAAATAAGTTACTGCTTTAGTTGTTGAGTCTTAACTCTGCATCGTAACCACCACTAAATAGTTGGCAAGAGATAAGACGTTGAAACAGAATAGTTTCTATAGTAAGCAGCAAGTCTAGACAACCTATTGCATACGTTTTTTCTCTAGCGTCAGTAGTATCTAGATGTGGGTAACTTCGGCTTCACTTATTATAAATGCGCATGCACGATTGAGCAGAATTTATGCGCATGCTTATTAGGAACGATTATGCAGTTAATGATATGCATAAAATCGCAATTTGATAGGTTAGTGATTTTCAACACATAGTGCCGAAAATGGTGGGCTGGAAAAGGTGATGTCAGGGCCGAATAAAAATTATGAAATATAAAACGTTTGGATGCTTTTGTTTTTATGAAAATATAGGTCAGTAAGTTTTAATATATGATTATGAAATATAATATGTTCGTATTTTTTTATTGAAAATCGTAAACGAAAGTAATCCTTTAATAAATCAGGGGATTCAGTTGTATGCGCATTTATGGTTGCAATTTTAAGAGAATTGCTTTGATAAATCCTGCTCTTAGCTTTGGAAATATATCCAGGTGGCACAGGAGGAGAACTGAACCTAAGTATATAATAACAGTGCGGACAGAGAATATCATTTTTATACAGATATACTTTTATCCTACTATATTTTAATACAAATTAAAGCATAATATATATTTAATTTTTTTTATCATCTTTATGTGTCTGTTTCTGACTATAAAACTGATTATTAATCACACATTTAAAATAAGTGTTATATATAATATTTTCCTTAATTTAAAAAGCTGCATTTAAATATGTATTAAATTTTTTTTAAAGGACAATTAAATATAGTAGATTTGCTTAATAAACAAATGCATGATAAAAATACAATGCAAAAGCACTTTGGGGTAGATTTATTAAATGTCGGACAGACATGATCCACTGTAGCAGATTATGTCCGCCCAACATTGCTAAATGCGGACAGCATACGCTGTCAGCATTTATCATTGCACAAGCAATTCTAGTCTGAATTTTAAATGAGTAGTAGATTTGTCTCTGGGAAATTTCAAACAGCTAGATTACGAGTTTTGAGCGCTATAGGGAAATTAATAGAAAGAAAAGATACATAACGCAGCCCCATTGAAGTCTATGGGGAAAAGAAAAGTTACGTTTAAACCTAACACCCTGACATAAACCCCACGTCTAAACACCCCTAATCTGCTGCCCCCGACATCGCCGACACCTACTTAATGGTATTAAACCCTAATCTGACGCTCCGGATATCGCCGCCACCTAAATATAGTTTTTAACCCCTAATCTGACGCTCCCGATATCGCCGCCACCTAAATAAAGTTATTAACCCAGATTCCGCCGCACCCCAACATTGCCGCCACTATATTAAAGTTATTAACCCCTATTCCACCGCTCCCCGACATCGCTGCAACTAAATAAAGTTATTAACCCCTAAACCTCTGGCCTCCCACATCCCTATCACTAAATAAACCTATTAACCCCTAAATCGCCAGCCCCCACATCGCAACAACCTAAATTAAACTATATATTAACCCCTAAACCTAACCCTAACGTAACCCTAACACCCCCTAACTTTAACATAATTTAAATAGAGCTAAATTAAAGTTACAATTATTAACTAAATAATTCCTATTTAAAACTAAATACTTACCTGTGAAATAAAACCTAAGATAGCTACAATATAACTAATAGTTTTGTTTTTTTTCTACAGGCAAGTTTGTATTTATTTTAACTAGGTAGAATAGTTAGTAAATACTTTAACTATTTACTAGCTACCTAGTTAAAATAAATACAAACTTACCTGTGAAATAAAACCTAATCTGCCTTACACTAAAACCTACCATTACAAAAAATAACAAACACTAAAATTACAAAAAATAAAAAACCTACCATTACAAAAACAAACAAACATTATCCAAAACAATAAAAATTATTCCTATTCTAATACCCTTTTAAAAATAAAAAAAAACACCTAAAAAAAAAACAACAACCTAATCTATAATAAACTACTAAGGGCCCTTAAAAGGGCCTTTTGTAGGACATTGCCCTAAGTTAAACAGCTCTTTTTCTACAAAAGAAAATAAAACTACAAAAGAAAATAAAACACCCCTTAACAGTTACAAACCCCCACCCCACAAACTACCAAAGGCCCCTAAAATGGCCATTTGGGGGCCTTAAAAAGGCCTTTTGTAGGGCATTGCCCTAAAGTTAACAGCTCTTTTGCTAAAAAAACAACAGTATAACAGTGTACAGCGGCGGCCGTATGATGAGGATGCTCCGCGCTGGATGTCTTCAGGATGGACCCGCTCCGCGCCGCCAGGATCAAGATAGAAGATGCCGCCTAGATGAAGATTGAAGAGGCCGTCTGGATGAAGACTGCTCACCACTTGGATAAGGACTTCGCCGCCGGGATAATGATTGAAGAGGCCGCCTGGATAAAGACTTCTCGCGGGACCTGTAAGTGGATCTTCGGGGGTTAATGATAGGTTTTTTTAAGGGTTTTTTGGGTGGGTTTTTATTTAAGATTAGGGTTTGGGCATGTAAAAGAGCTAAGTGCCCTTTTTAAGGGCAATGCTTATCCAAATGTATTTTCAGGGCAATAGGTAGCTTAGGTTTGTTAGAGTTAGGTTTTTTATTTTGGGGGGTTGCGTGGTAGGTTTTACTGTTGGGGGGTCTTTGTATTTTTTTTTTACAGGTAAAAGAGCTGTTTAACTTAGGGCAATCCCTTCAAAAGGCCATTTTAAGGGCTATTGGTAGTTTATTGTAGGCTAGGGTTTTTTTTTTATTTTGGGTGAGCTTTTTTATTTTGATAGGGCTATTAGATTCGGTGTAATTCTTTTTTATTTTTGAAAATTTTGTTTGTTATTTTTCATACTTTAGTGTTTGTTATTTTTTGTAATTTAGTCTTCAATTTTTTGTATTTAGATCGTTTGTAATTTTTAAAATAGTGTTAGGATTTTTTTAATGTGTATTTTAGTTTTATTTAATTAGTAGTTAGTTTAATTTTAGTTTAACAGTTATATTAGTTTAATTGTTAGTTTAAACTTAGTTTTTTTTAATTTGACAGGTAAGTTTTAATTTAATTTAAGTTAGGGAAATTGTAATTTGAATCTAAAGTTAGGGGGGCGTTAGGTTTAGGGGTCACTAGTTTAAATTAGTTTATTGCGATGATGGGGGGCTTTTGGTTTAGGGGTTAATAGTTTACTTTAGTATATTTCATTGTGGGGGCTTGCGGTTTAGGGGTTAATAGGTTTATTATAGTGGCGGCGGTGTAGGGCTTAATAACTTAAGTATAGTGGGGGCTATGTGGGTGGGTGGCAGATAAGGGGTTAATAATATTTAAATAGTGTTTGCAATGTGGGAGGGCAGCGGTTTTGGGGTTAATAAGTTTATTATAGTGGTGACGATGTTGGGAAGCGGCAGAATAGGGGTTAATACAAAAATTTAGTGGCGGTGATGATCTCGGGAGCAGCAAATTAGGGGTTAATAAATGTAATATAGTATTTGCGATACGGGAGGGCCTCAGTTTAGGGGTTAATAGGTAGTTTATGGGTGTTTAGTGTACTTTGTAGCAGTTTAGTTATGAGTTTTATGTTACAGATTTGTAGCGTAAAACCCATAACTCCTGCTTTTTGATGGTGTTACAGATCTTGTCGTTTTTTTTAGCCAGAACGCAAAACTCGTAATGGCAGAGCTATGGTAATCCCATTAAAAAATGTCATTTTTAAGAGTGCGGTACTGACTTTGCGTTACAGGCTAAAAGGCTTGCGATACACCTATACCGACAAGACTCGTAATGGCTGCGGTGCTGTTTTAACGCTGAAATGACCATATTTTCAGTGTTAAAAGACGAACGCACAGACTTGTAATCTAGCTGAAAGTTAGTTACATTTTCCTTGCTCCTGCATCAAGTGACAGACATCAGCCAATCACAAAATGCATATATGTATATCCTGTGAATCCTTGCACATGCTCAGTAGTAGCTGGTGCCTCAGAAAGTGTACCTATTATTATCTGTCTGTCCGACATGATCCGATCAGTGGATCATGTCCAACAGACATCGCTGAATGCTGAGAGCAATACGCTCTCCGCATTCAGCATTGCACCAGCAGTTCTTATGAACTGCTGGTGCAACGCCGCCCCCAGCAGATTCACGGCCAATCGGCCGCTAGCAGGGGGTGTCAATCAACTCGATCGTATTCGATCAGGTTGAATTGCGGCAATGTCTGTCCGCCTCCTCAGAGTAGGCAGACAGGTTATGGAGCAGCGGTCTTTACGGAGCGGGATAGATAGGCCCCTATGTGTTTATTAACTCACTTTCAGGATTTAAACACATAATTATATGCAAGAAATAGTAAGAAAAGAAAATATACTCTAGTACATTGGAGAATACTCTTTTATGTCCCTTCATGTTGAACTTTCCCTTTCTGTTGCCCATCCCATGCCAGAAAGCTTTGTGCATTGTAGGTCACAATGATACCTATAGTAACCATTTTATTTGAATGAATGTACCAGGGCTACAAGACTAACCTTACTCCATAAACTGTGACTTCTTCAGACAAGCTAGTAGCTTTGGTCATTTTTCAGCCAATGAGAAATCCAACTGGGCCCAGTGTTCCCCTCTCACATCAGAACACAGTGTACTGTTCATCACTCATATCCTCTATGTATCTTGATCTTTTCTCTTCATTACCTGATGTTCCGCTCACAAGCCCTGGCAGCAGATCGCTGTACAAATGGCAGCTTGCCAGATATCATTACACAGCTCTGCCCCGGCCAGGGTCTACCATGATAATATGCCAATCAGAGTGTGACGGGTGTTGTAGGCGATGAATGATTAGTGTAAATAATCATTTTGATTACTGGCATAATTACACCAATTTCATTTGCATACACAGAACATTATACATACCTATAAAACAATAAATATTACAGGAAATATCAGAATATAGAACGGTTATACCTGAGGCTGTGAAAGCTGCAATCAGTAAAGGGGACATATGATTCCCTATAAAATACGTAATTATGCAAATAAACCTTTGCACTGCACTTTCATTTCATTTAATACACAGACTGCAAGTAGTCACCTGCTGCGGAGCCAGGAGTCACAGCCTCGGTACAATTAGATCCGTATGCTAATCACACACAAGGTGTCAGGCTCTGCCGTGGGTGTGCACAGGCATTAACCCTTCAGCTGCCTGCCGCAGACCCCAGGAAATGTCCTCTAGGGTAGCTTGTCTAACAATTACCCAATCTGAGATATCACTGCTGATTTTATGCTTAGCTTTATGAAGAGAACCTGTAATAAAAAGAACGTACAAAAAGTGTTTTACATCTGGAGCTAATTATTTAGTTTTCACAGAAGAGATTCATCCTTTAAAGTTCAGGGGAAATATGTGATCCACTGACTACCTGTCAGCCCTGAAAACCCCTATGCTTATAACAAAAAGGAAATTCAGCACCAGCCTTCAAGACTATTCATTATTATTTTTTCCCCACATTTTAGGGTGATATAAAAATATCTAATCCTCTACACAAGAACTGAAGATAAATCAATATTTAAGCAGAAAGGTTGTTAAGGCTTAAAGCTGCATTACTTAAATGGGATATGAAACTCAAATGTTTTCTTTCATGATTCAGATAGAGAAGCAATTTTAAGCAACTTTCTAATAAACTCTTATTATCAATTGTTCTTCATTCTCTTGGTATCTTTATTTGAAAAAGCAGCAAAGTAAGCTTAGTAGCCGGCCCATTTTTGGTTCAGGACTCTGGGTAGCACTGATTGGTGGCTCCATTTAAAATATGTGTGTTTTCATATCCCTTTAAAGCTTATATTACTCAGCTGTGAGTCAAAACATTTGTATGTGGTTCCCCCACCTCTGAAAAGCTATTTTAGAATAAACAAAATAGCCACCTGTACATTCGGGTTAGTGTACAGTATAAGAGGACAGGGACTTTCATGGTTCAGATAATGCAATTTTAAAAGGCTTTTCAAATTCCTTCTATTATCAGATGTGCTTTCTTCTCTGTGTCCTTTGTTGAAAAGCATACCTAGGTAGTCCCAGAAGCATCAATGTATTACTGGATGCTAGATTTTGATTGGTAGCTACACACATATGTCTCTTGCCATTTGTTGTGTGCCAGAGGGGTTGTAATGATAAAGCAATGGTGCAATAATAAAGTGCTCTAACAAATAATATATACTAACAAATAATATATACTAACAAATAATATATACTAACAAATAATAGCACTAAAGAGAATTTCACAAATACAATTGGTAGAGAAATAGGAAAAAATGATAAACTTACAATAGGAACCAATTACTCATTGAGAGACAAGAATGGCATTCATATGGGTACTGAGTGCTGAGAATGTGATACAGCAGGTTAATGTCACACATGCACATCAGTATTTTACTTGCAGTTACATGAATAGATAATTACTGTAACCTTAAAGGGACAGTCTAGTCAAAAATAAACTTTCATAATTCAGATAGGGCCATGCAATTTTAAACAACTTTACAATTTACTTTATTCATCAAATTTGTTTTGTTCTATTGGTATTCTTTGTTGAAAGCTAAACCTAGATAGGCTTATATGCTAATTTCTAAACCCTTGAAGGCCATGCATTTTGACAGTTTTTCACAGTTAGACAGTGCTAGTTCATAAGTGTCATATAGATAACAAGTGGAGTTACCTAGTAGTCAGCACTGATCGGCTAAAATGCAAATCTGTCAAAAGAACTGAAATAAGGGGGCAGTCTGCAGAGGCTTAGATACAAGGTAATCACAAAGGTAAAAAGTGTATTAATATAACCATGTTGGTTATGCAAAACTGGTGAAAGGGTAGTAAAGGAATTATCTTTCTTTTTAAACAATAAAAGTTATGGTGTAGACTGTCACTTTAAGAGACGTGACTGGGCTATTGTTTAACAAGCCGTGGATGCATGAGCAAGCCTGCGGACGATATTTAAGAAGCAGCGGTCATCACATCCCTACTTTCTAACCTATATACCAGCCCTGAGCTTGCGGATTACAGTCACTGCTTGTGTGAAATTGGCCGCTGCCACTAGCTGAGATGCTGGAGGGACAGAGTCGGAGTTGTCCGCACTTGTCGGCCTGTTGATTCTTGAGCCCTATGTGTCCGTTTCGGAAGACCTACCAGTTTTTATTTTAAAAAGCGGTACTTTACACAGTTTTCAGAGCTTCTCAGTTGAAAACACGTTTGTGGAGGCAAAATTTTAACAAGACAAAGAAAGCATTGTAATCACAAAATACATTTTCGGGATTTTAATCATGGCCAATATCTATTTATTTTTCAAAGTAAGATCCATTTTAAAATGTGTTCATGTTCTGAATAAATCTGCTTTAATGTTATAATTTAATTGTAAAAAGCTGCAAAATTCTGATCTGTTTTTTTTTTTTTAATTTAATTTAAGGAGTGCCCTGTCAACATATAAAGCAGTTAGCGTTCACCCTATAAGCCATTTAGCAAGAATACAGCAGTATGGTTTGAGCAAACACATTCCATCTTTCCTGCTAATGTCAAAATATGATTTATTTATTTTTACGTGAAAACAGTGTTTATCACTTGTTTTTCATATGCATGATACAAATAGCTTTCTTTCAACATCCCCTTAAAAGTTTGTCATTTTCTGTACTAACCTTTGTCTTTTACAAAGAAATAATAAAAATAAAAAAACTAAAGTGAGATTGTTAATAAAAGATACACAAATTTGTTATGTATAATAATCTAATGATTTCTTTTTAGTTCCAATTCATATCTGACCTAAAATAAACCTTGTCTACCCCAATGCGTCACATAAAAAATAAACCTTTTGTTGCATTTAGTTCAGATGTTGAAGCAGCAAGTAATTAGCCACTTACAGAAATTTACAAAAGGTGAAAATCATTAAAAAGTGCTCTTTTTATTTGTTATACAAACCATTTTATCGCATATTTTTAATATGGGATTTGTAGAGAAGCAGAAGGATTTCCTGCATTATGGGACTGCCAGGAAGGAAAAGTTAATCCGTCTGAGGTTCTGATAAATCGCTGTACGCCAGTATAGCACTTTGTATCCTTATTTCAAAGCAATTTGCAGGACTAAGAAGTCAAATTGTAAAGCAGTAAATAGTATTACAACAAGCTGCACGTCTGGAAACATTGCTTCAGATACCATAAAAAGCGCAAACTCTCAAATGACTGCCTTTCAAAATGCATTGTTCATCCAATAAAAAAAGTATTCTACTCTTGTGCTATGTTGGAATTCAAATCAGTGGACTAAAATGGCTACTATATATAGCAGCTGGGTGCAAGCCTACACCTGACCTTTTTCTTACAGTTGGAGACTCTATTCTCAAAACCTCACCCCAAGTCTTGGGGTCACAGTTGAGCCGGACAGATAGCTCAGCATGCTAAGGCACTGTGGCTGAGCGATGTAGCAACCCAAGGATTGCAGGTTCGATCCCCAGCGAGGTCCACTCAACCTTTCATCCTTCCGAGGTTGATAAAATGAGCAGCGCCTTGAGACCCTTACGGGTGATTAGCCGCGCTTTACAAGTACCCAATACATACTCTGAACTCACATTCACTTCACATATTCAAGCTCTTATCAAATCTTGCCATGCACACCTAAACAACATTTACAGAATTCAACCTTTTTTTACTAAAGAAACTGCGGAAATACTAATTAATTCCCTCATTTTGTCACACATTGGGGCATATGTATCAAGCTCTGAATGGAGCTTGATGCCCCGTGTTTCTGGCGAGCCTGTCGGTCTGATCCGCACTGTCGGATCAGGTCCGACAGACCTTGATAACTAGAGGCCATTGACTACTGCAATCTACTTCTAAATGGCCATCCCAAACACCGCCTCTCCCCCTCCAATCTATTATGAATGCGTCAGCTAAACTCATCCACCTAATCGCCGAAGTACATCAGCTGCTCCACTCTGCCAGTCTCTACACTGGTTCCCCATACACTCTAGATTACAATTTAAAGTATTGAACCTAACTTATAAAGTACTCAACAACCTCGCTCCCAACTATATTTCCTCTCTTATCTCCAAATATTCCCTGTCTTCTTCAATCAACCCCTGACTTACGTCTTTTCACTCCTATTATTTTACCAACCCGCTTTCACCTCCAAGACTTCCCACACGAAGCAAATGTCCTCTGTAACTCTCTACCCCGCTCCAACAGACTGTCTACAACCTTGTATTGCGTCAGATGCTCTTTGTAAACCCACCTATTAAGAGAGCTTTACCAGCTCCCCTCTGTTTTCATCCTACCCAAAATAAATCTTCAACTGCCTTGACTCACTGCTGATACAACTATCCATGTGACAAGCTACCCCAAACCTTATGTCTCTCTAACCTCAACCTGTAGATTGTAAGCTCTTCGGAACAGGGCCTTCCTCATTATGAAAGAGTTTTTGTATAGTTTGTTATGTTTTTGTATGTTATCACTTTCATTGTATACCCCTAACTCTGTACCCAGTGCTACGGAAGTTTGCAGCGCTATACAAATAAAGAATAATAATTATAATAAAATTTTTGTGTTACAAACTGTTCCTGTTTCCAAGCAACCAATAATAACACAAACACAAAATATCTATTCATCGATCCATCTATCTGGCTATCAGTCTATCTGTCTATCGATCTATCTGTCTATCGATCTGTCTGTTAGTCAGTCTTAATATAAAAATATATATTTAAAGTAAAAAAACAAAACAAATGGTTAGTAATTGGTAGCTACAGATATGCCATTTGTCATTCACTCAACAGATGAGTAGTTAGCTAACTCCCATTAATGCATTGCTGCTCTGAAGCTAACTTTAACTATGTATTTAAACACTTTGCTTAAAAAAGTAGCTATATGCAAGCACATAGTGCAATAAGAAAATGCACAAGGCTTGACAAATGTATTCAAATCACTGAAGCAATAATAAAATCCTCTAATTAATTTCAAGAATGATAGGTGTCCCCTTCTATCAAAATGGGTCAAACAAATAGCTATAACAGTGCTCTGCTGATCTGAACTTAACACAGCCATGGAGCAAATGGGGCGCAAAATAAGGATTTATCAGCCAATCATCTGCTGTCTACTGCTCAGAGCAGAAACACGCGACTTTACATTTATATCTGTATGCAGCCTAAGTTTACCTTAAAGTGATTGTAAAGTTTAATGAATACGTGTCTGGTAACTAAAAGTAATCTTAAAAACAGGGACACTTTCATTCATTAAACTTTACAATGACTCTTATTTTTTAAAATACTTATCCTGCTCCTGCATCTCCTGCTTTCTTGAGCAGATCAATGATGAATCCGGCTTACGCCAATCGTTGTGTGTCCCCTTTGGAGTCCAGCTCATGAGGCATGCAACGATTGGAGGAAGACGGATCGTCATCGATATGCTAAAGAAAGCAGGAGCTGCAGGTGGAGGAGGATAGGCGTTATGTTTTGTTTACCATAACGCAAAGGTAAGCATTTAAAAAAAATAAGTGTCATTATAAAGTTTAAAGAATGAAAGTGCCCCTGTTTTTAAGATTACTTTTAGTTACTGGGCAATTATTCATTAAACTTTAAAATTACTTTAATTGTCTGAATTATAGTGGGTTTTTTATTGTTTTTTTTTATGTGGTGGAGATCTGCAAAAAAATTTACTTCCAAATATCTATTAAAAAGGGAATTTATATCACATGATTTTCTGGCTTCTGTGCATTTCAGTTAAAAACGTAAATGTTTCCATCATTTTTACAATATTCAGAAAATATACAGTAAATTACGAGAGCACTTGGAGCAAGGCTGGAACAGAATCTGACACTGCAGGACTGTTGAGTAATGACTATATTTTTGATTGATACACGTTCTCCTGTGAATATTATGTAATGTTACCCGACGATGCCGCGTTTTTTTTAACACTGCAAGTACAGTATTTCCTTTAATTTGCAAATGTCCTGTAAATCCCTGTTCTGCTGGTCTCCGCAAGTCAATATAGTGTTTTACAGTTTTAATTTAAGCTTAATTTAGACCATTTATTAAATCTGTATGCTGACTACATTTCACATTTAAATACATGTTAAGTCCTTCTTAAAATTAAACTCATTAATAATTCCTATTGTCTGTTCAGTGTCGTCTTCAAGCTTTAATATGTTGGAAATGAATCATGTCTGCTGAATAGTACAAATTCAGAATGTATCGAAAAAGCTTCAACATCTGCATAAATGTTGGATTGGCAATCTACTTTACTCAATTCTAATGTTTATGTGTTTCTTATCGTAATCCGTACGTTACAAAGTGTAACACAGTATCTGAGAGCCATGGATCATAATGTAATGTAGCACAGTGTCTGAGGGCTATGAATCGCCATTTATGTATTATCGATCTATATGTATAACCCAGTTACTGATTTTTTCTTTGCACAGATTGTAATTTAGGGGCAGGTCCTGATGATGGGGATGACGACACTCCTCCGCATTGACTGATTCTGAGTCACATGACCGGAACAGACACAGTCAGTGATGCGGTGCAGGGTATTTGCTTTGACATCAGTAGACATGGGCCGTACAAACGGAAAAAAAATTAAGTTACATCTAACCATTGCCTCATATAAACACAAGACACCCCTTTCATTAACACACCAGAAATGGTGTGAGATTAAGAGCAATTTAACACGCTGATCGATAATAAATAACAATTCATAGCCCTCAGACGCTGTGCTACATTACATTATGATCCATGGCTCTCAGATAATTACACTTTGTAACGTACGGATTACGATAAGAAACACATAAACATTAGAATTGAGTAAAGTAGATTGCCAATCCAACATTTATGCAGATGTTCAAGGGTGTTAGAATGTACTTTACAATAAGGTAACATCACTTCATTCACTTGTTTATGTCTTATTGTTGGAATATGTTCTTTTATGGCACTTATATATTGCCATGGTTATTTATTCATGCATTTTTTCATTTATTCATTGATGCTTTGATTGTTTCCACATTTTTATGTCTTTGTCTTCTCTTTGGTAACAGCTGTTGATATATGTGATCACCATAACAACCATGTTTTGGCTCAATTTTGTATGTTGGGGGTGGGGCTTATCATCCTATATAATGTTTGTTGTTTCACTGTATTTTTAGTCTGAGGAAGGGGTGTTGTACCCTGAAACATCACTATAAACTTATTTTCACTTAAGCCCAGTGAGTGCAGATATAGCAAAACCCTGTATGAACAAAATTGAAGGAAGGGTTGTATGACCCCAATAGGAAGAGGACAAGGGGTGAATGTGAGGACAAGGGGATGGGCTCTGAAACAAGTTATAACAATAACACAGGAAGTAGCAGGCACACTTTTGTATCAGGAGCAATACGGTGGAAGCTGAATTGTCTTGCACTTACCAGAATGGAGGTCTTGTTGGCTGAATTGATGTCTGTAGCCAAGGAGAAGGGAGCTGCCTGGATTAGAGAGAGGCTGGCAGCAACAGGGGGAGCAGGAACCGGAGAGGTGGTGGAGAAGTCGGTTTCTGAAGGTCCAGCTTCCAGGAGCAGTGTGCGGCCGGCAAGGAGGTCTAGGCCTCCTGTGAGATTGAGCCCTACAGTGGACACTGGCAGAAGGGGGAAGGCGACTGGCAGGCCCCAGGCAGTGGAGCAGAGTCAGGAGCAGCTGGGTTCAGGAGCGGTTAGCACGGCCAGGCCCAGACCGGGCTTGAGGCCTCAGGAGGCGGAGACCAGGAAGAGTACGGCCCGGCGGTCGCAGCCGGGGCCTCAGGTACAGAAGAGGAGAGGAAGGTCAGCAGGAGGTTGCCGAGAAGAGGAGCGACAGGACCCAGGACCCGGTGATACGGCCAGAGAGGGCCTGCGACGCGGAGCAGCGGTGCTGGATGACGTCACGGCCCGGCGGTCGCAACCGGGCCCTGGAGCTGGCAGAGGCAAGCGGAGGAGCGGCATGTCGGAGGGGCGGATCACAGGTAAGGCGGGCAGGGCTGAGGGACCGGCGGTGATGAGGATGGTGGGACCGGTGGAGGCCCATATCAAGCAAGCGGGGGGCGGGGCCGCGGGGGGCCGACGTCAACGGAGGCCAGGGGCTGCAGAGGCAGCAAGGTGAGAGGCGGAGGCCTGCAGCAAGGGGCGGCTTGAGGGATCACGCAGGGGGGCCGGAGTCTCCAGGGCAATAAACCGCTGGGAGGATAGGTCTGAATAACGGGCGGGGGGGGCGGGGGGAGGGCAGTGGTTACGGTGGCTGTCCTTAGACTAGGAGGTAGCGAGTTAGTCCCACAACAAGTTACAGGCGGCCTGAGGGAGGTTACAGGGGCTCTGGAGGCGCAGGTGTACATAAACCTGTTAGCCTGGGTGGGGATATGTGTCAGAGCAGCGGGGGGAAGGGGGGACAGTTTTTGACATGCGAGTAGGGCAATGATGGAGCAGCACTCCGGCATTTTGTGTGCCCATAGGAGGGGATAGGTAGGGTTAGCGGGGGGGGCCCCAGTAAGGGAGACACTTAACGGGGTAGGGGTTTTTTTTTACATGGGGCAGCTGGGGAGGCAGGTACAGGCAGGTTAGCACTGGGCGGAGTGGGGGTGCTCCCTAAGGTGGGGTAGCAAGGAGCAGCATGGTAGGCAGTAGCTGAAGGTCCAGTACAGGGGCCCTCAGGCAGTGGAGAAGGGGACACCGGAAAGGGGGGGGGGGGGGGGCCCGGGCTCAGGGAGGAGCAGAGCAGCAGCAGGGGGGGATTGGAAAGGGAAAAAGGGAGAGGGGCAGTAAAAGGGGTGCATATGTAACCATAGGGAGCCCAGTGGGAGGGAGGCTGATGGGGGGAGCTGGACGGTGGGAAGGCTAGGCAGGGCTGGTAAACGGGGGGGGCAAGTGGTGGAGAGGAAGTGGGAGTACAAAGGGGGAGGGGCTGGACTATAAGAGTGGGGAATGATTGGAAGCGAGGAGAGGGGGACAGGGGAAAGTGGAGTTATTAATGGTTTATTTGTCTTGCAGGGGTCGGGGCCAGCACGGCCAGGGCGGAGGAGGCAGTAGAAGCCTGCAGGGAGGCGGAGAACTTGGATGATCTGGAGCTGTGGACGGAGCCACCACTGGAACTGGACGCTAGTGGTGACTTTGATGAGGAAGAGGACCCGATGGAGGGGACTTCAGCGGGAGCAGTTACGGCTGGCCAGGTAGGGGGCATGACTGCCCTGGCGGAGCTTTTGCAATTGTTGACCCCACCACGGGGAGGTGAAAGGGAGGGCAACAGGGTGGGGAGTGGGAGGATGGAGAGGGGGGGTGAATTGATTGGTTCCTCTTCCTCACAGGCAACAGGATCTGGACCTGGGACGGGGAGGGCTCGCACCCCCCCGAGGAGACGGGAGTCCCCCAGAGGACGGAGGAGATCTAGGTCACCTCGGAGCAGGGGGCCGGGAAGGACGGAGATCGGTTCGCCAACCTGGGCCAGGGTGGACAGGTCCAGAGAAAGGAGCAGACACGGCAGGGGGAGGTCCCCTGCCAGGAGAGGCCCGGCGCGGCGCCTTCTGGAGACGGACAGGGAGGAGATAAGGAGGTCAAGGGCATCCAGCCGGCAGGTGGACCGCAGGCCTAGTACGGCAGTAAGAGAAGAAAGAAGTGACGGACCGGACGTGACGGCTCGGGCATCAGGTGAGTCGGCTGTGCAGCCAAACAGGGTGACTGACGGAGTGGCTGGGGAGAGAGAGGTGTTGATGGCGGGTTTAAAAGGACTAATTGCAACTTTAGAGAAGGCAGGAGGGGTGGGGTCGCCAGCGACGGCGTGGATCCAACCGGTAGGAGAGGGGCAGGCGACGGGAGCGCAGGCGGGAGGGACTACGGCAGCTGCAGTGTCTGCGGCAGCCAGTGGAGGAGAGACGCTGAGGGTTCCGGAGGACGCATTGAGGAGACCATACCTATGTTCGGTGGGGCCGTTGGGGATACACTTAACCAGTGAGGTAAAGGAGAGGATTTGGAAGAGGGAGTTTCTAGAGATCTTGTCGCTTCTGCCGTTGGACCAGGTGCTGGAAGTGAAGGAGGACGATAAGGAGAAAGGTAAGAAGGAAGAGGAGGAGAGGAAGAAGAGATGGAGGAAACTTCCTAAAACCTTTGGAAATTGGTCAAGGGCTTTCCGTATCCTAGCTAGTGTGATGGGAGAGAAGTTTCCGGAGCACGGGTCGTCATTGTTTTGCTATTACGACGAGATTGCGAACGCGTACGGGACGTATGGGGGGATGGCGTGGTGGCGGTATGATGAGCGTTTTAGGCAGAGAATGGCGGTGCGACCGGAGATGCGGTGGGACGATAGGGAAATGGGCATCTGGTTAGAGATTATGACACCCCTCAGGGGGCAGTCCTTTCGGTCGGCGGGCCAAGGGAGCGGTAGCGGGGGTGGATCAGGTAGCACATCGACGGGTATCCGGAAGGGCCTCTGCTTCCAGTTTAATGAGGGACAATGCCGTTTCGGGGCGTCGTGCAAGTACAAGCACGAATGTTCAGGGTGTGGAGGGATCCATTCTTTCGCAAAATGCTTCAAGAAAGCGAGGCAGGGAGGAAAGCCCAGCGAAGTGGGTAATACGGGCTCGGACCCCGGTGAGAGTAGGAAGGATGGTCCCTTGGCTAAAGGAATACGCCAATAAGAGGGGGCGTTCGGCGGACGCCGAATTGCTATTGACGGGGTTTAGTACAGGTTTTATTATCCCGTTCAGGGACCAGGAGATGGGGCGGTTTGGGGGTAACTTAAAGTCGGCGAGGGAGTTTCCACAGGTGGTGAGGGACAAGTTGTACAAGGAGGTTGCTTTGGGCAGGATGGCGGGGCCGTTTGAGAGACCACCGTTGAAGGGTTTGCGGATTTCTCCGCTGGGGGTGGTACCGAAAAAAGGGTCAGGGCAGTTTAGGATGATCCATCACCTTTCGCACCCGAAAGGATTGTCAGTCAATGATGGGATTGATCCGGAATTGGTGTCAGTAAACTACGCGTCTTTTGACAGGGCGGTAGCCATGGTAAGAAAGGCGGGGAGGGGAGCATTGCTGGCTAAGGCAGATGTGGAAGCAGCCTTCAGGCTGTTGCCGGTGCACCCCAGATGTCATCACCTTCTGGGGTGTTATTTTGAGAATTCCTTTTTTGTGGATCTGTGTCTTCCCATGGGCTGTTCCATCTCCTGCGCGTACTTTGAAAAGTTCAGTTCTTTTGTAGAATGGGTAGTCAGGCAGAAAGCGGGAATCCCTTCGGTGGTTCACTACCTGGACGATTTCCTGTTCGTGGGGGAGGCTGGTACGGGTGATTGCGAGCGGTTGGTGGAGGTTTTCGGGGAGGTGTCACAAGATTTCGGGATCCCGGTCGCGGCAGAGAAATCAGAAGGGCCGGTAACGTCTCTGAGTTTCTTAGGCATTCAGTTAGATTCGGTCCGGATGGAATGCAGGCTCCCTGAGGACAAGCTGACAGACCTGAGGAGCTTGCTGGGGGAGGCGTTGGCTGCACGGAAGGTGACGTTGCGGCAGCTGCAGTCATTGCTGGGGAAGTTGAACTTCGCCTGCCGGATCATTCCGATTGGCAGGGCATTCTGCCGACGTCTGTCCTTGGCAACGGCCGGGGTGCCCGGGCCAAGGCACCATGTCAGAATGACGAGTGAAATGAAGGAGGACTTGAGGGTATGGCTTACCTTCTTGGATGAATTCAACGGGAAACTGATTATTCAGGAAACAGGTTGGTCGGATGATGACCTGGGTTTGTACACAGATGCGTCCGGGGCACAGGGGTTTGGAGCTTACCTGGGGGGCAGGTGGTGCGCGGACAGATGGCCGGAGGGTTGGTCTGAGTCAGGTCTTACCAAGAACCTTACGTTCCTGGAATTCTTTCCGCTGGTGGTTGCGTTGAGGGTGTGGTCCCACGTATTGAGGGACAAAAGAGTTACTTTCCATTCGGACAATATGGGGGTGGTGTTGGCTATTAACAAATTGACGGCGAATTCCCCCCCGGTGGTAAGGTTGTTGAGAGCGTTTGTGCTGGAATGCCTGCGAAATAACATATCTTTCAGAGCAGTCCATGTTCCGGGCAAGTTGAATGTTATTGCTGACGCTTTGTCCCGTTTCCAGTGGGACAGGTTCTTTGCAGCGGCGCCAGAAGCGGACGAAGTAGGGGTGCCCTGCCCCGAGGACCTGTGGAGTTTGGGCAGGGTGTGATTGAACTGGTTCGAGGATCTTTGGCAGTGGCAACATGGAGGGCATACGCCCGGGTGTGGAAACAGTGGCGGGGGCTGAACGAGGGACAGCATTTGGGGGAAGTAGAAGGAAGACAACTGCAGGTATTGTTGTCGTGGGTGATGAGGTGGGGGGATGAAAGGCTGTCGCCTTCAGAAATCCGAAAAAGGTTGGCGGCCATGGCGTTTTGGTTCCAATTGGTGGGGATGGAGGACCTGACGAAGGTATTTGTGGTGCGCATGGCGGTGAGGGGTTTGTGCAGGGGGCAGAAGAAGCAGGATGGCAGGAGACCAGTGACTTTTGCCATCCTGGAAAAAGTGGTGGGTTGTTTGAAGGGTTTGTGTTTCTCGGAAGGGGAAGAAGTTCTATTTAAGGCAGCTTTTGTGTTAGCATTTTTTGGGGCTTTCAGGGTGTCTGAGCTGGTGGGACGCAACAGGAAGGATACGGGGGGCCTACAAGGAGGGGAGGTCATTGTGAAGAACAGGAAGGTAGAGGTTTGGTTGAAGAAGTCTAAGACGGACCAAGCGGGGAAAGGTTGCTTGATAAGCCTGAGGGAGATAAAGGGGGCGTGTTGCCCAGTGGCGGCAACGCAAGATTACCTCAGTCGGCGCCCAGAAAGGAATGGTCCATTCTTCCTTCATGCGGACGGTTCAGCTTTGTCAAGGTACCAATTTATTGCGGTGTTTAGGAAGGCCTTGGGGGGTCTTGGGATAGAGGGGAAGGAGTTTGGGTCCCATTCCTTCAGAATAGGGGCGGCGACTGAGGCTGCAGGGCTAGGATTGGATGAAAGGGTGATTAAAAGGATTGGGAGGTGGAGATCAGAGAGGTTCAGGGAGTATGTTAGACCAGGTCTGAGGGTTTAAGAGAAGGGTGCGGCAGCTGATACGGCTCTATTTGTTTTGACAGGTCCGGCGAGGTGCTGGGTGATCGGGCATTCATACATCCATTGGGCCAGGAAGGCTGCCGCAGTGAAGGACAATGGGTTGCAGCTGGGACTGGACAGGGAGAAGGTGGAGATAAAGTGGCTGGGGGTCCGGGGCATGAAATGGGGTCAGCTAGTATTGAAAGTAGTGGAATTTGCAAGATTATTTTCAACCCCTCAAATTCTGGTGATCCATGTAGGGGGGAATGACTTGGGGTTCATGTCACAAAAGGATCTGGTGGAGGACATGAAAAAGGGGATAGACCGGCTAAGCCAGCTCTTCCCGGGGGTAATTATAGTGTGGTCCGAGATAGAGAGCCGGTTGGTGTGGAGGTCAGCTTGGGATGTGGGGAGATTGGAGGCTTCCAGACGGAAGATCAATAGAATGGTGAGTGGGCATGTGAGACGGTGCGGAGGGGTGAGTTTGAGGCACGTGGAATTTGAGGGTGAATCGGGGAGTTGCTTTTACCTGAAAGATGGGGTACATCTCAATGAGGTGGGGTTACACTTGTTTAATTACACTTTGAAGGAGGGGATTGAGAAGGCCTTAGCTCTGGTTGGCGGTTCTCACTTGGAGGGTGAGAGGTGGCGGGGTGCTTGCCCTATTTGGTAGAGGCTTACGCCTGTTATGAGGTGGATGGACTTCCTGTTTCAGTAGCAGGGGTTGGTTTAATGGTGATAGCCCCGCCCGTGGGTAGGGCGGGGGTTTGCAAGTTGGACAAGTGGGGGGCAAGCACTGTGGTTGATAAGTTATTGTTATTTATGTTTATTTATGTTTATTTACTATGTTAATAAATGAGCTGCGGCCTTTGAATCCCAACAAACGAGTGTTGTGTGTTTTGTAGGTAAGGTGGGTGGCAACTTGACTATGTGGGGTCAAGCAAAACCCTGTATGAACAAAATTGAAGGAAGGGTTGTATGACCCCAATAGGAAGAGGACAAGGGGTGAATGTGAGGACAAGGGGATGGGCTCTGAAACAAGTTATAACAATAACACAGGAAGTAGCAGGCACACTTTTGTATCAGGAGCAATACGGTGGAAGCTGAATTGCCCACCCTCCCTCCCTAGAAAGGGGCTTAACAGGATGTCGCAGCATGGGGCGGGGTGCTTGCCCTATTTGGTAGAGGCTTACGCCTGTTATGAGGTGGATGGACTTCCTGTTTCAGTAGCAGGGGTTGGTTTAATGGTGATAGCCCCGCCCGTGGGTAGGGCGGGGGTTTGCAAGTTGGACAAGTGGGGGGCAAGCACTGTGGTTGATAAGTTATTGTTATTTATGTTTATTTATGTTTATTTACTATGTTAATAAATGAGCTGCGGCCTTTGAATCCCAACAAACGAGTGTTGTGTGTTTTGTAGGTAAGGTGGGTGGCAACTTGACTATGTGGGGTCATTTGTTTTATTGGATTGAACCTATATTTCCTGACACTCTGGCAGTTGTTTTTGGGAGGTGAGAGTGCAAATCCATTTTGGGACTTATTTATATTTATATATATATATATATATATATATATATATATATATATATATATATATATATATATATATATATATATATATATATACATACACACACACACACACAGAGAAGTGCACTCACAGGAACAAACAACCAGCTCAATACCATTGTTAGCCTGTTCTATGGAGATTTACCACCTGGATGAAACTTCTTTAAGCACAGTAATGCTTTTCACAGGCAATTCCTCTCTGAACAAGGAACACAGCAACCCCAGACGATCGTTTCAGCCTTCATTATATACACATATTCACACATATTTAGACATTTATACGTATGTACCATTGTACCATTTACCTTTGAGCCCTAATAACTTTTTTTAAAAATATTTATATAAATAATTTTATCATATAGTATTTATATTATTATTATTATTATCATTTATTTGTATAGCGCCACCAAATTCCGTAGCGCTGGCTATGAGTTGTAAATGTAATTTACAATGTATTTAGGGCAACTTTTTTTTCACGGACTACCCTTTACACTCTCGCATTTACTTACAGCTTGTAATATGCGCACTATAGCCATTGTGCGCAAAAACCCAATATCGCTTGCACGCAACAGTTAGCACGCCACTTGTAATCTAGCCTAAAAGGTTAAAGTAATATAAAAAAAGTTTTTTATGTTTTCATCTACTTAACTGCAAAGGGCTCCAATACACTTATAAACATGTCTATATATGTGTACATATGAATTTTTGTGTTTATAGGTGTATATTTGTCTGTAGATACATATATAGATACATATCTACACGCGTATAGACATATACATACTGTATGTATATACAGTATATATATATATATATATACACTGTACACAGTATATATATATATATAAACATACATATACATCTTTAGACATGTACAGTATCGCACAAAAGTGAGTACAGCCCTCACATTTTTGTAAATATTTTATTATATCTTTTCATGTGACATCACTGAAGAAATGACACTTTGCTACAATGTAAAGTAGTGACTGTACAGCCTGTATAACAGTGTAAATTTGCTGTTCCCCTCAAATAACTCAAAACACAGCCATTAATGTCTAAACCGTTGGAAACAAAAGTGAGTACACCCCTAAGTTAAAATGTCCAAATTGGGCCCAAAGTGTCAATATTTTGTGTGGCCACCATTATTTTCCAGCACTGCCTTAACCCTCTTGGGCATGGAGTTCACCAGAACTTCACATGTTGCCACTGGAGTCCTCTTCCACTCCTCCATGACGACATCACAGAGCTGGTGGATGTTAGAGACCTTGTGCTCCCCTACCTTCCATTTGAGGATGCCCCACAGATGCTCAATAGGGTTTAGGTCTGGAGACATGCTTGGCCAGTCCATCACCTTTACCCTCAGCTTCTTTAGCAAGGCAGTGGTCGTCTTGGAGGTGTGTTTGGGGTCGTTATCATGTTGCAATACTGCCCTGCGGCACAGTCTCCGAAGGGAGGGGATCATGCTCTGCTTCAGTATGTCACAGTACATGTTGGCATTCATGGTTCCCTCAATGAACTGTAGCTCCCCAGTGCCAGCAGCACTCATGCAGGCCCAGATCACGACACTCCCACCACCATGCTTGACTGTAGAGAAGACACACTTGTCTTTGTACTCCTCACCTGGTTGCCATCACACACGCTTGACACCATCTGAACCAAATAAGTTTAACTTGGTCTCATCGGACCACAGGACATCCATGTCCTTAGTCTGCTTGCCTTCAGCAAACTGTTTAAAGGCTTTTTTTGCATCATCTTTAGAAGAGGCTTCCCTCTGGGACAACAGCCATGCAGACCAATTTGATGTAGTGTGCGGCATATGGTCTGAGCCCTGACAGGCTGATCCCCCACCCCTTTAAACTCTGCCGCAATGCTGGCAGCACTCATACGTCTATTTCCCAAAGGCAACCTCTGGATATGACGCTGAGCATGTGCACTCAACTTCTTTGGTCGAACATGGTTCTGAGTAGAATCTGTCCTGTGAAACCGCTGTATGGTCTTGCCCACCGTGCTGCAGCTCAGTTTCAGGGTCTTGGCGATCTTCTTATAGCCTAGGCCATCTTTATGTAGAGCAACAATTTTTTTTTCAGATCCTCAGAGAGTTCTTTGCCATGAGGTGCCATGTTGAACTTCCAGTGACCAGTATGAGAGAGTGTGAGAGCGATAACACCAAATTTAACACACCTGCTTACATTCACACCTGAGACCTTGTAACACTAACGAGTCACATGACACCGGGGAGGGAAAATGGCTATTTGGGCCCTATTGGTACATTTCCACTTAGGGGTGTACTCACTTTTGTTGCCAATGGTTTAGACATTAATGGCTGTGTGTTGAGTTATTTTGAGGGGCCAGCACATTTACACTGTTATACAGGTTGTACACTCACTACTTTACATTGTAGCAAAGTGTCATTTCTTCAGTGTTGTCACATGAAAAGATATAATAAAATATTTACAAAAATCTGAGGGGTGTACTCACTTTTGTGTGTGTGTGTGTATATGTCTGTATCTCTATGTTAAAGCCTTTGTCTGCTTTTTTTATCTAACTTCTTTGAGCCCTTATAACCTTTGTGTGCAATGTTTTTTAAAATAATTTGTATTAGATGGTGTTATTATGAGTGTAACTGTACTTTGTAATGTATTTTTTTATGTGTTTTGTGACACCGTTTTGTTTTGTGAAAAGGTTAACCAGAGCTCTAAGAACGCACTATCTCCACCTGCGTTTACGTTCAACTTGTAATATGAGCGCTACACCTAACAAACACCCGGGATAAGCCCCTTTTCCCTTTGCACGTAACTGTTAAGAGCGCCACTCATAATCTGGACCATTATGTCCACGCAGATGTATAAAGCAAACATATTTCCACCAGGCAGGTTTCAATAAAATAAAACGTAACTTTTATTGAACTCTTCAGCTTACATTAAAATCTTGTTAACTAGAACAACATGTAGACAGATAGCGCAGCATTCTCTTGCTTACGCGTTTCGGCGACTAACAGAAGCATGTCCCAGGCAACGTTTTATAAACCTCACAAAAAAGAAGAAAAAATTCACAGAGGATGATCAAAAAATATCTTTCACAGAAAACAAAAAAATTACATTATCCTTCAATGCTTCATTAGTCACTGGCTAAATTAAAGGAGAACAGTGAAATTAATATTGATTTTAAAGATCACCTTTAATCGACCTTCCTTCTCGTGGATGGAAGGAAATTCTTCTCTGGCATTTTTTGCATAGAAATTACATGAGTATAGGAGTCTAAACTTGACAATGAGTTTTGTTTTGTTTTTTGCTCCAAGGGACAGTGAACAAAACTTTAGAAAAATTGCTAACTCAACAAGATATATGTAGTGTGCTTTACATAACAACACTTAATTGTGCAATACCTTATTTCAATACATAAAGTTATTTTAGTGTGCAAAAATGTTCTCTGCCTATCAACAGTGTACCTGCTATTTTGCGCAGGATCTCCCCATATACTGTACTTATTTTAGACACGTGCATTCAATGCAATTTGTTGAAGAAACAGGGATATTGGTTTAATTTCTACTAAACAAATATATCCAAACAAATGCTCTCTGAAATTTAAAGAAAACGAATAAATACTGAGGAAATTCCTTAGTATTCATTTGTTTCCTTTAAATAATTAAAGGGATACTAAACCCAATTTTTTTTCTTTCATGATTCAGTTAGAGCAGCA
This sequence comes from Bombina bombina, assembly GCF_027579735.1. Taxonomy (NCBI): domain Eukaryota; kingdom Metazoa; phylum Chordata; class Amphibia; order Anura; family Bombinatoridae; genus Bombina; species Bombina bombina. Next base: position 27,607,162 of record NC_069500.1, on the reverse strand, counting down.
ATTTTAAGCAACTTTCAATTTTACTCCTATTGTCATTTTTCTTTGTTCTCTTGCTATCTTTATTTGAACAGCAGGAATTTAAGGTTAGGAGCTGGCTCATTTTTGAGTAGTGCTGGGGTTTAATGGGTGGGGGGTTTTACTGTTAGGGGCGACTTTGTGTAATGGGTGGGGTGTTTTACTGTTAGGGGCGACTTTGTGTATTTTTAATGTAAAAGAGCTGATTATCTTGGGGCAATGCCCTGCAAAAAGCCCTCTTAAGGGCTACTGGTAGTTTATTCTTAGAGTAGGGGCTGTTTTTATTTTAGGGGGGCTTTTTTATTTTCATAGGGATTAGGTATAATTATTTAAACTTTGGTAATTTGTTTTTTTATGTTCTGTAATGTTAGCCTTTTTATTTTTTGTAATCTTAGCTTTTTTTATTTTTTGTAACTTTAGCTTAATTTAAACTTAGGTTTAATTTTTTAATTTTTGGGGGTTAGACTTAGTTTTTTTTTTTTTTTTTCTTTTTTTTAGATTAGGGATGGGCAGCAAAAGAGCTGAATGCCCTTTTATGGACAATGCCCATACAAATGCCCTTTTCAGGGCAATGGATACTTTAGGTTTTTTAGTGTTAGGTTTATTTATTTTGGGGGGTTTGGTGGGTGGTGGGTTATACTGTTAGGGGGGACATATATATACACACACACACACATTTTACACAGATTTTTTTACCCCTGTCCTAAACTGATGAGGAATGAGTATGTAACAGACAAAAAAACAGCACAAGCCACAATCAGTAGAGATAGTGCCCCAGTGCGTGAAATTATACTGTGCACCTGCGCTAATCCATAACCAAATTCTGCACTTGTTGGCTTCATTGTGTGTCATGCGCATCCGTTTACATCTTTACTTTATTGCGCATGCAGTTAGGAGTGCGCACCAAGGTCATACATATTCAGATTCCTTTTTTGTTTTTTATCACAGGACACGATTTTTCTCCAAAAATATATATACATTTATTATTTAAGGATAAAAAGCTCCATTTTGGAAAAAGAGTGCAATTTATTTGTAATACCAATACACATCATATACAGTGGTTCCTGGAACTTAGGTTTCAATATAATATAAACATATCATCAATAACCCTTAAAGTTTGGTAAACAGTCTTTATACACTAAACATTACTGACTAATATACACCACGTCTAAGCTCCGCAAAGTTAGACTACAAATCCTTTTATAGTGTTGTAAAAAGTAACAATTTGTTTACGAGTAAATAAACTATTCTGATTATGTTAATGGCATCATTTAGTTTATGCAAAATAATATTGTCTCAATTACAAGTGACTGGAAACCTCAGTCTAATTTGTTTACTAGATTTTACGTGTCCCATAATACTAAATCATAAATGAATTGTCACTAGATTCTCCCTTAACACAAATTAAATTAAGGTGCATATCATTTGTATTATCTTACAAGTTAGTGTTAGTCTAAAAAAAAAAAACAAGAAGGAAACAAGGTATGCCGAATCGTTTTAAGCAAGGATTGCCCGCTGAGATTGACACTCTGTTAAAAAGTATTTTGCTACATCTCAGCAGCTACAAAAAAAGCAATTAAATTCACACTCGCAGATGCAAGTGCTATGTGTAACAGTAACACAGAACTTCACTCACAAACCAATACGTAAAATATACCAGCAGTGTCTAGAGAGCTTTGTGTCTATACATATTCTCATGCAATAATGACCTGCTCTAGTTAATTACAGCATCTAATTCTAGCATTACTGATCCCAGCTAATATGGGTTAGGTATTGTGCTTGTTTTCAGCGGATACAAATTGTGACCATTGTCTGATATTGTCAGTATGTGGGGGGGTTTCAGTGATTTCAGTCTTTAGCTACCAAAAAACCCCCACAAAAGTTGTCTGTATCATTAAAAATGTGACTGTGTAATAAAAATAAAGGAAATATACACAATTACAACAAACAAAATGGCGATTTTGAGAGTTTAATGGTTTCATTACAGGTTAAAGGGCCGCTATATTGATTCATTGCTTATATTAGTGTATTATGAGCACTTATAGGGACAGTCTACACTAAAATTGATATTGTTTAAAAAGATAGATAGCGCCTTTACTACACATTCCCAAGCTTTGCACAACAAACGTTGTTATATTAAAGCGGAAGTAAAGTTTAATATAATTAAAGAACGCTCTGTATTCTCTTATAAATGTACACTATAGTCGCTACCTTTATTTTTTTCAAAAATGTTTGTATATTATATAATTTTATATTTTTTACAATGTACCTTTCGCTAGCTTCCTCCGCCCCCTGGTAGCTTCCGTGTTTGGTAGAGTTATAGGTGCGCGCTCTCGTGAGACAAATATTTTGCGCATGCGCAGTAATACGCTTTTTGCCTTCCCCGACGGCTGTAACGAGCAAGCGACGTCAGGATAATGGATTTCAGTTTCTAAATTATATGCGCATGCATCTGATCATGTAAGATAGTCTAATGAGCATTGCTAAATGGAATTACTATATTGCTCCTTCGTCACCACTGCAGGAAAAAATTATTGCAAGCAGAAGGAGGAACAGAATGAAAATATTGCGGATTTAGAGGTAATAAAATAATGTTAGAAAATACATTTAAAAAAATGATGAATAAAAGTTAGGATATGTACAATGGATTGATACAACTGTTTATAGTGATATTGGTAACTTTACTTTCACTTTAATAGACTTTATAATCTGTAAACCTCTAAATTTCTGCCTGTTTCTAAGTCACTACAGACAGCCTCTTATCACATGCTTTTTTATTTGCTTTTCACAACAGGGGACTGCTAGTTCATGTGGACCATATAGATAACATTGTACTCACGCCCGAGGAGTTATGTAAGAGTTAGCACAGCACAGTACTAAATGCAAGTCAATAGATAATAGATAAAAAGTCAAGTGATCAGAGGGCTGTCAGAAGATGCTTAGATACAAGGTAACCACAGAGGTAAATGTGTATTAAACTGGGGAATGGGTAATAAAGGGATTATTTATATTTTAAAACAATAAAAATGATATTGTAGACTGTCCCTTTAACCTGTTATATCCCAAACCATAGAGATGTGTGTTTTATCCGTACAGTAGGCAAGAGTGATATATATCTTGTTTATTGTTATTAGTGTAAAAGTGCTTATTATTGGTTTTGTAACTCAGATTGATCAAGCAGGAAGCGCTTGTATCTGTTTGGGACCTTGACATCGATAATTTCAGTGTATTTTACTCCCGATGTTAGTTGGTAAAAAGGCAAAAAGTGTTGTTTGGGGTTTAAAAGAAAAAAACAGGACTAGTTATGTTATGTACAGGAGTATTTTTCACCAAAAAGGTAACAACAATACTGCAGATAAAAATACATGGCTTGTGCTCCTGAGCTATACTTTATCTATGTGTTTAACTATTTACATGAGTTAAACCGTTATCGAGTATTAGTTATGCATTACACGCTAACAATTTAGATCAACTCATTTTTGCATTTGATACAATATGGGTATCTAACTCAACACAGTAAAAACGTTAAGGAAACGTTAATCAGAACAACAAATTATATGTTATTGGCACTCTTTTTTTATTATATCATAACAGTTTGCTGTTTTCAAAAGCACAAACAACTTGGTACAAAAAGCCAAATAAAAAGTATGAGTATTTTAAGATGTCACAACTGAGACTTGTTTATCTTGGCAATTCATTTATCTGTCTAAAAAAACAAGAGTCAATTTAGGACACTAATATACACAGAGGCAGCTTGTGTGTGTGTGTGTGTGTGTGTATGTGTTTGTGTGCTTGAGTGTGTGTGTGAGTGTGTGTTTGTGTGCTTGCATGTGAGAGTGTGTGTGTGTTAGTTTGCGTGTGTTTGTGCATGTATGTATGTGAGTGTGTGTTTGTGTGTATGTATGTGAGTGTGTATTTGTGTTTATGTATGTGAGTGTGTGTTTATGTGAGTGTGTGTATGAGTGTGTGTGTTTGTATGTAAGTGTGTGTTTGTTTGTATGTATGTGTGTGAGGGTGTGTGCTTGTGTGTTTGTGTGTGAGTGTGTGTATGTTTGTGTGTGTATATGAGTGTGTTTATGTGTGCATGTGAGTGCGTGTGTGTGTGCATGTGTTTGTTTATGAGTGCGTGCGTGTGTGCATGTGTTTGTTTATGAGTGTGTGTGTGTGTGTGTGTGTGTATTTGTGTGTGTGTCTGTTTGTGTGTGTGTCTGTGTGTGTTTGTGAGGTGTGTGTCTGTGTGTGTTTGTGAGGTGTGTGTCTGTGTGTGTATTTGTGAGGTGTGTGTCTGTTTGTGTGTGTGTTTGTGAGGTGTGTGTGTGTTTGTGAGGTGTGTGTCTGTTTGTGTGTGTGTGTGTTTGTGAGGTGTGTGTTTGTGAAGTGTGTGTGTTTGTGAGGTGTGTGTTTGTGAGGTGTGTGTGTGTTTGTGAGGTGTGTGTGTGTTTGTGAGGTGTGTGTCTGTGTATGTATTTGTGAGGTGTGTGTCTGTTTGTGTGTGTGTTTGTGAGGTGTGTGTGTGTGTTTGTGAGGTGTGTGTGTGTGTTTGTGAGGTGTGTGTGTGTTTGTGAGGTGTGTGTGTGTGTGTTTGTGAGGTGTGTGTCTGTTTGTGTGTGTGTTTGTGAGGTGTGTGTGTGTTTGTGAGGTGTGTGCCTGTGTATGTATTTGTGAGGTGTGTGTCTGTTTGTGTGTGTGTTTGTGAGGTGTGTGTGTTTGTGAGGTGTGTGTCTGTTTGTGTGTGTGTTTGTGAGGTGTGTATGTGTTTGTGAGGTGTGTGTGTGTTTGTGAGGTGTGTGTGTTTGTGAGGTGTGTGTGTTTGTGAGGTGTGTGTGTGTTTGTGAGGTGTGTGTCTGTGTGTGTATTTGTGAGGTGTGTGTCTGTTTGACTTTTTTGTGCATCTCCGCGTACAATTCACATCTGATATAAATGTAACCTCTAACGATATTACTTAAAGGAACATACAAGAGCAAACAGAAAATGTGTTGGAGACTAATATTTCACTAATGCTGCAAATAATTATGTGTTTATACCTTCAAAGAGGTTAAACACATAGTTAAAGTTAACTCAAGAGCAGCAATTCACTAATGGGAGCTAGATAAAGACACCTGGTGAGCCAATGCCAAGAGCAATATGTTTGTAACCCCCAATCAACAGCAAGCTCCCAGTAGTCCACTGCTACTCCAGAGACTACCTAGGTATGTTTTTCAAAAAACGGACACCAAGAAAACAAAGTAAATTTGATAACAGAGTCTCATAAAAATTGAATGGCTTTATCCGGACCATTAACGTTTATTTTGAATTTGTTACAGCTGAAAAATAAATATGTTTAGAATGTTCCATTTGATCTATAAAAAAGGGAAAAAAAAGAGAGGGAACAACAAAGAAAGAAAAAAAAAGCCCTTAGCGTGCAAAATAATATGTGCTCAGAAGAAAACAATAAGAACCAGAAAGGCCCATTGCCTCTTGGGATATCTGTGCCACATCTACACTGTCAACGTCACTCGTCACCCAAAAAAACAAAAACAAATATAGGACAAAAATAAGTCCAATCCCAAAAAGCCCCCCACATCTTGCTCAACTCAAGACACCCCTCCCTTTGCTTCTCACTCTTCTCATCACAGCATTTTGGCTTCAGCTTCCAAGCGTTCGATCTCGTTTGATCTCCGCACCCCTCGCAAACTCCTGGAACAAGTGGTGCCCAAAGCTCCAATAAAACAAAACTTGTGCTTTGTTTTTGTCATGTGAAATGGCTCAAATTGAAATGGTCTCACTTCCAAATTCCCCCACTTGAATTTTAACTAGCACGCCACTGCTTCAGTCTGTCTCTTGAACTGGAGTCTGTCTGAGCTTTCTTTTCCAAAAGACACACACTGCTCTCATCAACGCCCACCCACCGCTGTGACGCTCGTTCACAATTTATCCTCCTCCCCCCGTCAATATTTCCATGGCGCAACCGAGGAAAAGGAAGAAACAGCCTAATAATTTATATTAAAAAAGAGATAGCATCTTTATAGGCTTTTATCTTGAAGTAGGTAGAGAAAATGACATAGTTCACATCTATGGCTACCTGAAGGTTTATTCCAAACTAATTGCAAAGAACTCCACAGTGAGACCTCATAAAAGTAAAAGAGCGTGTCCACAGTTAGACCGGGGAGAGCAATCAGAAACATTTTGGGTTGTGTTCAAGACTTTAAACTGAACCTGGTGGCAATGGATTGTGAGAAAGGAGGGAGCATATGAGGCCGCCACATCACCCACTTCAATAGAAAAGATTCTTTCCACCCTGATGCAGAAACAACTTATGGAGTTGGCCAATTAACCCTTTGACTAGTTAGTTCAACAAACCTACAATGCTGAATAACTTTAATGAGACTTTATGCACAAGAACACATCTAATTCTTTAACACTTTTTTTAAGTGAACCGTAAAATAAGGTGACAAATATTTACAGAAAGTGACCTTTTCTTTGGCAGAACAAAGTTTCACACCTATTTTATGGTTCAATTAAATAAAGGAGAGGTCAAGGGTAAGATTATTAAAGCAAAGTCTCTCGAGGACAAAACTAAAAGGGTAAGATAGTAAAGTCTTAGATGCAAAACTAGTTCAGTGCAGAAAATAACAATGGATTTGGTTACGTGAATAGGATGTGTTCTCTGTGCAAAATATAATGTTGTCTCTGTACTGGATTTTAAGCAGAGCCTAGTAAAATACCAACAAATATGTCTTAAAGTTGTGATACCATAGGCTGCTACGATGTAACCTGGCAACTGTCCACATTGTCCAAAAACTATACATATTCTGTAAGTCAGGGCTTGAGAACTGAAAGTCAGTGAGCTACAAACTCCATGAATTTTACTTATGGCAACTCAATTTTTGGATTTAGCTATTTATATTGTTTTTGTAAATGAACGTTTACAAAAGGGGAACAATTCAGCTCCCACAAGAACAATATGACAAAGAAAATCAGAATTAACAGAACCGATAATGAAGTTTCACAGCTAAAGAGAATAAATACTTTGTTTCATATACTCACCAAGTATTAGTATATAGGGCACTCATCAATGTAACCTATTCATCTCAGTTATCCATGATTCTTACGTGATTTCAGCAACTTAGAAGAAAAGGGAAGCACCATATAAAAAAAATACAGATCTTGTCTGATGCGGTTCACACTGAGATTATAAAAGATGATCCACAGGTTTCGTAAAAACAAATTTCACATCTTCTCATTGGCTCAATGTGATTCCATGTGAAAACACCATCAAGTCTCAGTTTGTGATGTTGAAGCTTTTTCTTGTTTTCATACAGTTTTCTTGGGATATGAACTCATATGAATCCTTTGTATAGTTTGTTTAATATTCTAGCAGGCTACTAAGTATAAAAATAAACTTTTCCTTCTCTGATGCCAGTGACATTTAAGTCCAAAGCTTGATACGTCTGACAGTAAACATATTGGGCTGTGTTTCATCACGTGACTTGTTTATAAAGTTATCAAGGCTTTAGCCCAGAGTTGGATTCCCACCACTGCAATCCCTCTAGAATTTTGCTCTTCAAACATAAGGATCCACTTCAGTCACTTTTTTTATGCCAATGACCTTCTATTTTTAACATGATATGCAGATCATTGGTTCAACGAGCAACTATCTCCTGCTTAGCAGCATGTTGCCACTAATATTTTGTTCTGGAAATATCTTTGCAAAAATCCACAATTCTAACCAAAGGTGAAGAACGTAAAGCTTTGTACATTGTAGAATTAACGGAACAATGAATGATTTCCCCAACTGACAGTGGATAGCCAAAGAGTGGATTAAGGCTATTAATTAAAATATATATAGCAAATATTCAATAAACATTAAAATATGGGGCATAACTAGCCTCACTGCTTCATTGAGAAAAACAGTGCACTAATACGTTGCTCGCTTTAATTGAAGTCCTATATAGGTGGAACTAATTACAAAATGTGTGTAGCTAGTGGCTGTATTGGTCTGTAGTTTCTTGGGAGATAAAAGGTTGATAAAAGAGTGTTATCACTTCCTTATCAAATTTCTGTTCTCATCTGAAAGGTAAAACATGATCAATCAGAATAGTTGACACAACAAGTCTCTAGAAAAAAAAAATTATGCTTACCTGATAAATGTATTTCTATCCGGACATGGTGAGTCCAGGGGATCATCAATTACTGTTGGGAACATCACTCCTGGACAGCAGGAGGAGGCAAAGAGCACCACAGCAAAGCTGTTAAGTATCACTTCCCTTCCCACAATCCCCTGTCATTCGACCGAAGGAAAATGGAGAAAAAAGAAGCAACACAAGGTGTAGATGTGCCTGAGGTATAGACAAAAATAACTGTCTTAAAATAAAGGGTGGGGCAGTGAATTCACCATATTCGGAAAGAAATTTATTAGGTAAGCATACATTTTGTTTTCTTTCCTAAGATATGGTGAGTCCATAGGATCATCAATTACTGTTATGAATCAATACCCAAGCTAGAGGACACAGATGATTATGGAGAGCCAAGACAGGGAACCTAAACAGAAGGCACCACCACTTGAAGAATCTTTCTCAAAAAGGAAGCCTCAGCCGAGGCAAAAGTATCAAATTTAAAGTAAATTTGGAAAAAGTATGCAAAGAGGACCAAGTTGCAGCCTTGCAAATCTGTTCCACAGAGGCCTCATTTTTGAAAGCCCAAGACAAAGAAACAGCCCTCGTGAATGAGCTCTAATTCTCTGAGAAGGCTGCTGGCCAGCAGTCTCATACGCCAAACGAATAATACTTCTCAACCAGAGAGAAAGAGAAGTAGCAGTAGCTTTCTGACCTTTATGTTTCCCAGAAAAACAAACAAACAATGCAGAAGACTGGTGAAAGTCCTTAGTCGCCTGCAAATAGAATTTAACAGCACGCACCACATCTAGGTTGTGCAACAAACGTTCCTTATGAGAAGAAGGATTATGACAGAGAGAAGGAACAACAATTTCCTGAAAAATATTCCTATCCGAAACAACCTTAGAAAGAAAACCAAACTTGGTACTGAGAACTGCCTTATCTGCATGAAATATTTGATAAAGAGAATCACACTGCAAAGCTGAAAGTTCTGAAACCCTCCAAGCAAAAGAGATAGCAGTAAGAAACAAAACCTTCCAAGATAACAACTTAATATCTATGGAATGCATTGGCTCAAACGGAGCCTGTTGCAAAACTTTAAGAACAAGGTTAAGGCTCAAAGGTGGAGAAACAGATTTAAACACAGGTCTAATTCTGACCAAGGCCTGACAAAAAAGATTGCACATCTGGCGCATCTGCAAGACACTTGCGCAGCAAAATCTGACCCTTTAGAGTACTGACAGACAAACCCTTCTCCAAACCTTCCTAGAGAAAGAATAAAATTCTTTGAATCCTGACTCTACTCTAAGAGTATATTTTGGATTCACACCAATAAAGATATTTACGCCATATCTTATGGTAAATCTTTCTAGTAACAGGCTTACGAGCCTGAATCATGGTCTCAATGTCCGACTTGGAAAAACCATGCTTAGATAAAATTAAGTGTTCAATCTCCAAGCAGTCAGCTTCAGAGAAATAAGATTTGGATGAAGAAAAGGACCCTGAAGTAGACGGTCCTTCCTCAGAGGAAGTATCCACAGCGGTAGATATGACATTTCCACTAGGTCTGCATACCAGATTCTGCGAGGCCAAGCAAGAGTTACTAGAATCACTGATGCTCTCTCCTGCTTGATCCAAGCAATGACTCGCGGAAGGAGAGCAAACGGAGGGAAAAGGTATGCCAACCTGAAGTTCCAAGGAACTGCCAGAGCATCTATCAGGAAGGCCTGAGGATCCCTTGACCTTGAAGCGCACTTTGGAAGCTTGGCATTCTGTTGAGACACCATCAGGTCCAATTCCGGTACCCTCCATTTGATGGTTAACCTGGAGAACACTTCTGAATGGAGCTCCCACTCCCCAGGATGAAAAGTCTGTCTGCTTAGGAAATTTGCTTCCCAGTTGTCCACTCCCGGAATGTGGTTGTCAGATAGCAATTGTGAGCTTCCGCCCACTGAATGAGTCTCTCAACTCCAATATGTTTATGGGGAGAGCAGATTCCTCCTGAGACCAAAGTCCCTGTGCCTTCAACGAGTCCCAGGCTGCTCCCCAGCCCAGCAGGCTGGTGTCCGTGGTCACACTCACCCATGAGGTTCTCCGAAAGCATGTCCCCTGGGACAGATGTTCTTGAGACAGCCACCATGGCAGAGAGCCTCTTGTCGATTGATCCAGAACTATCCTCTGAGACAGGTCTGTATAATCCCCGTTCCATTGACTGAGCATGCATAACTGTAGAGCTCTCAAATGGAATCGAGCAAAGGGAACTATGTCCATGGAAGCTACCATCAAACATATTACCTAAAAACATTGGGCCACTGGTGGCCATACAGCCAACTGTAGAGATAGGCAAGAGGAAAGAATCTTGGCTCTTCTGACCTCCGTCAGAAATATTTTCATTGATACTGAATCTATAATTGTTCCAAAGACCACCCTTGTATCTGGAACAAGGGAACTCTTTTCCAAAGTGCCTGAACCAGAATGTCATCCAGATAAGGTGCTACTGCAATTCCCTGAGACTGAATTACTGCCAACAGAGCTCCCAGAACCTTTGAGAAAATTCTGGGAGCTATGGCGAGGCCAAATGGAAGACCCGCAAACTGAAAGTGTTTGTCCAGATAGGCAAACCTCAGGAATTTGTGATGATCTCTGTGAATGGGAACGTGGAGGTATGCATCCTTCAGGTATATGGTCTTCATGAACTGACCCTCTTGCACTAGAGGAAGAATGGAACAGATAGTCTTTATTTTGAAGGACGGCACTCTGAGAAACTTGTTGAGGAACTTTAGATCTAGAATAGGTCTGAAAGTTCCCTTTTGTTTGGGAACCACAAACAGGTTGGAATAGAACCCTAGACCCTGTTCCTGTACTGGGACTGGAACTATCACTCTCAGGAGGGAAAGATCCTGTACACATTTTAAGAACGCCTCTCTTTTTATCTGGTCAACAGATAATCTTGACAGGTGGAATCTGCCCCTGGGAGGAAAGGTCTTGAATTCTAACTTGTAACCTTGGGATACTATGTCCACGGCCCATGGGTCTGGGACATCTCGTATCCATGCTTGAGAAAACTGAGAGAGTCTGCCCCCCACTTCATCCAATCCCGGATCAGGGGCAAACCCTTCATGCTGACTTAGAGTCAGTTGCGGGCTTCTTAGATTGCTTCCCCTTGTTCCAAGACTGACTGGGTTTCCAAGAAGGCTTGGACTGTTCCTGCTTGGGATGAGGAGGGGGAAGACTTACCTCTGAAGTGACAAAAGAAACAAAAATTACTCTGATGTCCTTTTGGCCTATTCTTCCTATCTTGTGGCAGAAAATATCCTTTACCACCCGTGATGTCGGAAATAATTTCTGCCAACCCCGGTCCAAACAAGGTCTTACCCTTGTAAGGAATTGACAAAAGCTTAGACTTAGAGAAAACATCTGCTGACCAAGATTTCAGCCATAACGCTCTACGTGCCAAAATTGCGAAACCAGAGATTTTGGCTTCCAACATAATATCCTGCATTGAGGCGACATTAATAAAGGTATTGGCTAACTTAAGTGCCTTAATCCTATCCTGTAACTCCTCCAAAGGGGTCTCTGCTTGAAGGGACTCAGACAAAGCGTCAAATCAATAGGCTGCCGCACTTGTCACTGTAGCAATACACACCGCCGGTTGCCATTGGAGACCCTGATGAATATACATCTTTTTCAAGTAAGGCTCCAGTTTCTTGTCCATAGGGTCCTTGAAAGAGCAGCTATCCTTAATAGGAATAGTAGTTCTCTTAGCCAAGGTAGAAATTGCCCCTGCCGCCTTGGGTACTGTCTGCCATGACTCATTAATGGAGTTCGCCACCGGGAACATCTTTCTAAAAACTGGAGAGGGAGAAAAAAGGAGTTCCAGGTCTCTCCCATTCCCAGGCAATAATCTCTGTAGCACAGTCTGGCACAGGAAAAACCTCCACAGAGGAGGGGACATCAAAGTATCTATTTAATTTGCTAGATTTCTTAGGGTTGACAACGACAGGGGTATCGGAGTCGTCCAAAGTAGCCAAAACCTCCTTTAACAAAACACAAAGGTGTTCACGCTTAAATCTGAAGGAAACAACTTCAGCATCAGAAGAAGGAATTATACTATCTGAATCTGAGACCTCACCCTCAGAGGCTACCGAAGTATCCTCCTCTTCCGACTTATGAAAAAGAGCCACTCGGTTAGCCTGAACTGGATCAGAAACCTTACTATCTAATGCTCTTATTTTCTTCTTGCGTTTTGCCTGAAGCATGGGAGTGGCAGCTAATGCCTCAGACACCACCAAAGATACCTGGCAGCAATTTCAGCATGCAAATACACTCCTCCAGGAGATTGTGAGGAACCACAGGGCACTGCATGTGACGACGATAAAGTTTGGGACGCATGAGAAGAAGGCTGTGACATTACCTGAACAGCATCAACCTGAGAGAATGGTGGCTCAGAAACAAAAAGTCTTGTTGTACATTAAAGTTCTTTCAATACATGAAGAAAAAAAGGGCAAAGGAGGTTCCACTTGGTTATCAAACAAAGTTTGCACTCTACAGAAGGCACAGACTCTTGGTCCATATTGCAAGTAAATTTCCCACACACACACACAACAAAATTGATACTGTAACTTTAAGATTGTGATTACCAAAGTAATCAAAAACCCATAACAGGGATATAGAACAGACCTTGCAAAATATATAAATTTGGATTGCTCCAAATGCAAATTTTTCAAACACCAATAATAATAAGGGGATTGGAGAAATTAACCTATGAGGAGAGGCTACCCAAATTGGGTCTGTTTTCTTTAGAAAAAAGGCGCTTGAGAGGAGACATGATTACTTTATATAAATATATTCAAGGCCCATATTCAGAGATGGCAGAAGCTCTGTTTATTCCAAGAAAATTGTTTTTGACAAGAGGTCACAATTTAAGGTTGGAGGAAAGGAGATTTAATCTCCTGCAACGGAAACGTTTTTTCACTGTAAGAGCAATAAAATTGTGAACTCATTACCAAAGGAGGTAGTGAATGCCAATACCCTAGATACATTTAAAAATAGTCTGGAAACATTTCTGTATATAAACAAAATTCATGGATATGATTGCTAGTATTAAATGGGTCACCTTTTAGTGGGGCTATTTAAGCTTAACTGGAGCTTTTTGTAAGTATTTTAGATTTGTATAGATTGAACTCGATGGACTTCAGTCTTTTTTCAACCTTATCTACTATGTTACTATGTTACCAAACTTTTTCTTTTAGGAGAATAAACTACAAAACCTCTTATAACAGCCTCTACACCTCAGCGATATAGCTGAGGAGCCTACCTGCCGCCTCTGCGACACTAAGCTGATTGCGAGTCAGATGAATAGAACGGAGCAGACTCCGGACTCCTAGAATTATCTGTTGATGCCGAAGATCACAAAGGAACTACTATAAGCTGCGTCACTAAGATAAAAACTGCACGCTTTAGCATTCCCTGCCACCTTAGAGAAGGATCCGCCTCTCTTATGACGTCAGAAACGGTCCCGGCAGCCATAAGAAATTCTCATTCAAACGGGTATTTTTTCAGCCAATAGTGAAAAACATTGTGAGAAAATTACCATGTGCTTATTAAGGCCGATCAGCTTTGCTGTGGTGCTCTTTGTCTCCTCCTGCTGGCCAGGAGTGATGTAAATTAATAAATTATTTTTATTATTATTTTTTTATGGTTTTTTTCATGGCCCAGTGTTGTCAAAATAAACATTTGAATATAAGGTGGTGGCATGCGCCATCTTACAGTACAGGTACAAGTTCTCAAATCCGAAATTCCAAAATCCAAACTTTTTCACTAATATTTAAAAAAAAAAAAAAAAATATCAACAATTACTATTTTCCCTGCCGGTAAGTCACAAATGTATTGAAAATTATGTAAAATTATCTTTAGGTTACATGTATAATCCATATTATATAACATATAAATATTACCTGTCTGATTACTGTACTGTCTGTCTGAGGGTGCTGTGTATAAACTGATGTAAAACTACCTTTAGTTACAGGTATAAGCTGTATTATATAACATATAAATATTACCTGTCTGATTACTGTACTGTCTGCCTGAGGGTGCTGTGTATAAACATGATATAAAACTACCTTTAGGTTACATATATAAGCTGTATTATATAACATATAAATATTACCTGTCTGATTACTATACTGTCTGTCTGAGGGTGCTGTGTATAAACATGATATAAAACTACCTTTAGGTTACATGTATAAGCTGTATTATATAACATATAAATATTACTGTCTGATTACAGTACTGTCTGTCTGTCTGAGGGTGCTGTGTATAAACATGATATAAAACTATCTTTAGGTTACATGTATAAGCTGTATTATATAACATATAAATATTACTGTCTGATTACAGTACTGTCTGTCTGAGGGTGCTATGTATAAACATGATATAAAACTACCTTTAGGTTACATGTATAAGCTCTATTATATAACATATAAATATTACCTGTCTTATTACTGTACTGTCTGTCTGAGGGTGCTCTGTATAAACATGATATAAAACTACCTTTAGGTTACATGTATAAGCTGTATTATATAACATATAAATATTACCTGTCTGATTACGGTACTGTCTGTCTGAGGGTGCTGTGTATAAACATGATATAAAACTACCTTTAGGTTACATGTATAAGCTGTATTATATAACATATAAATATTACTGTCGGATTACTGTGCTGTCTGTCTGAGGGTACTGTGTATAAACATGATATAAATCTACCTTTAGGTTACATGTATAAGCTGTATTATATAACTTATAAATATTACTGTCTGATTACTGTACTGTCTGTCTGAGGGTGCTGTGTATAAACATGATATAAAACTACCTTTAGTTACATGTATAAGCTGTATTATATAACATATAAATATTACTGTCTGATTACTGTACTGTCTGCCTGAGGGTGTTGTCTATAAACATGATATAAAACTACCTTTAGTTACATGTATAAGCTGTATTATATAACATATAAATATTACTGTCTGATTACACTACTGTACTGTCTGAGGGTGCTGTGTATAAACATGATATAAAACTACCTTTAGGTTACATGTATAAGCTGCATTATATAACATATAAATATTACTGTCTGATTACTGTACTGTCTGTCTGAGGGTGCTGTGTATAAACATGATATAAAACTACCTTTAGGTTACATGTATAAGCTGTATTATATAACATATAAATATTACCTGTCTGATTACAGTACTGTCTGTCTGAGGGTGCTGTGTATAAACATGATATAAAACTACCTTTAGGTTACATGTATAAGCTGTATTATATAACATATAAATATTACTGTCTGATTACTGTCTGTCTGTCTGAGGGTGCTGTGTATAAACATGATATAAAACTACGTTTAGGTTACATGTATACGCTGTATTATATAACATACAAATATTACCTGTCTGATTACTGTACTGTCTGTCTGAGGGTGCTGTGTATAAACATGATATAAAACTACCTTTAGGTTACATGTATAAGCTGTATTATATAACATATAAATATTACCTGTCTGATTACTGTACTGTCTGTCTGAGGGTGCTGTGTATAAACATGATATAAAACTACCTTTAGGTTACATGTATAAGCTGTATTATATAACATATAAATATTACTGTCTGATTACTGTACTGTCTGTGTGAGGATGCAGTGTATAAACATGATATAAAACTACCTTTAGGTTACATGTATACGCTGTATTATATAACATACAAATATTACCTGTCTGATTACTGTACTGTCTGTCTGAGGGTGCTGTGTATAAACATGATATAAAACTACCTTTAGGTTACATGTATAAGCTGTATTATATAACATATAAATATTACCTGTCTGATTACTGTACTGTCTGTCTGAGGGTGCTGTGTATAAACATGATATAAAACTACCTTTAGGTTACATGTATAAGCTGTATTATATAACATATACATATTACCTGTCTGATTACTGTACTGTCTGTCTGAGGGTGCTGTGTATAAACATGATATAAAACTACCTTTAGGTTACATGTATAAGCTGTATTATATAACATATACATATTACCTGTCTGATTACTGTACTGTCTGTCTGAGGGTGCTGTGTATAAACATGATATAAAACTACCTTTAGGTTACATGTATAAGCTGTATTATATAACATATAAATATTACTGTCTGATTACAGTACTGTGTGTCTGAGGGTGCTGTGTATAAACATGATATAAAACTACCTTTAGGTTACATGTATAAGCTGTATTATATAACATATAAATATTACTGTCTGATTACAGTACTGTCTGTCTGAGGTAGCTGTGTATAAACATTCTATAAAACTACCTTTAGGTTACATGTATAAGCTGTATTATATAACATATAAATATTACTGTCTGATTACAGTACTGTCTGTCTGAAGGTGCTGTGTATAAACATGATATAAAACTACCTTTAGGTTACATGTATAAGCTGTATTATATAACATATAAATATTACTGTCTGATTACTGTACTGTCTGTCTGTCTGAGGGTACTGTGTATAAACATGATATAAAACTACCTTTAGGTTACATGTATAAGCTGTATTATATAACATATAAATATTGCTGTCTGATTACTGTACTGTACTGTCTGAGGGTGCTGTGTATAAACATGATATAAAACTACCTTTAGGTTACATGTATAAGCTGTATTATATAACATATAAATATTACTGATTACAGTACTGTCTGTCTGAGGGTGCTGTGTATAAACATGATATAAAACTACCTTTAGGTTACATGTATAAGCTGTATTATTTAACATATAAATATTACCTGTCTGATTACAGTACTGTCTGTCTGAGGGTGCTGTGTATAAACATGATATAAAACTACCTTTAGGTTACATGTATAAGCTGTATTATATAACATATAAATATTACCCGTCTGATTACTGTACTGTACTGTCTGAGGGTGCTGTGTATAAACATGATATAAAACTACCTTTAGGTTACATGTATAAGCTGTATTATATAACATATAAATATTACCTGTCTGATTACAGTACTGTACTGTCTGAGGGTGCTGTGTATAAACATGATATAAAACTACCTTTAGGTTACATGTACAAGCTGTATTATATAACATATAAATATTACTGTCTGATTACAGTACTGTCTGTAAGGGTGCTGTGTATAAACATGATATAAAACTACCTTTAGGTTACATGTATAAGCTGTATTATATAACATATAAATATTACCTGTCTGATTACTGTACTGTCTGTCTGAGGGTGCTGTGTATAAACATGATATAAAACTACCTTTAGGTTACATGTATAAGCTGTATTATATAACATATAAATATTACTGTCTGATTACAGTACTGTCTGTAAGGGTGCTGTGTATAAACATGATATAAAACTACCTTTAGGTTACATGTATAAGCTGTATTATATAACATATAAATATTACTGTCTGATTACAGTACTGTCTGTCTGAGGGTGCTGTGTATAAACTGATGTAAAACTACCTTTAGGTTACATGTATAAGCTGTATTATATAACATATAAATATTACTGTCTGATTACTGTCTGTCTGTCTGAGGGTGCTGTGTATAAACATGATATAAAACTACCTTTAGGTTACATGTATAAGCTGTATTATATAACATATAAATATTACCTGTCTGATTACAGTACTGTACTGTCTGTCTGAGGGTGCTGTGTATAAACATGATATAAAACTACCTTTAGGTTACATGTATAAGCTGTATTATATAACATATAAATATTACTGTCTGATTACTGTACTGTCTGTCTGAGGGCGCTGTGTATAAACATGATATAAAACTACCTTTAGGTTACATGTATAAGCTGTATTATATAACATATAAATATTACTGTCTGATTACAGTACTGTCTGTCTGAGGGTGCTGCGTATAAACATGATATAAAACTACCTTTAGGTTACATGTATAAGCTGTATTATATAACATATAAATATTACTGTCTGATTACAGTACTGTCTGTCTGAGGGTGCTGTGTATAAACATGATATAAAACTACCTTTAGGTTACATGTATAAGCTGTATTATATAACATATAAATATTACTGTCTGATTACAGTACTGTACTGTCTGAGGGTGCTGTGTATAAACATGATATAAAACTACCTTTAGGTTACATGTATAAGCTGTATTATATAACATATAAATATTACTGTCTGATTACAGTACTGTCTGTCTGAGGGTGCTGTGTATAAACATGATATAAAACTACCTTTAGGTTACATGTATAAGCTGTATTATATAACATATAAATATTACTGTCTGATTACAGTACTGTCTGTCTGAGGATGCTGTGTATAAACATGATATAAAACTATCTTTAGGTTACATGTATAAGCTGTATTATATAACATATAAATATTACCTGTCTGATTACAGTACTGTCTGTCTGAGGATGCTGTGTATAAACATGATATAAAACTACCTTTAGGTTACATGTATAAGCTGTATTATTTAACATATAAATATTACCTGTCTGATTACAGTACTGTCTGTCTGAGGGTGCTGTGTATAAACATGATATAAAACTACCTTTAGGTTACATGTATAAGCTGTATTATATAACATATAAATATTACTGTCTGATTACAGTACTGTCTGTAAGGGTGCTGTGTATAAACATGATATAAAACTACCTTTAGGTTACATGTATAAGCTGTATTATATAACATATAAATATTACTGTCTGGTTACAGTACTGTCTGTCTGAGGGTGCTGTGTATAAACTGATGTAAAACTACCTTTAGGTTACATGTATAAGCTGTATTATATAACATATAAATATTACTGTCTGATTACTGTCTGTCTGTCTGAGGGTGCTGTGTATAAACATGATATAAAACTACCTTTAGGTTACATGTATAAGCTGTATTATATAACATATAAATATTACCTGTCTGATTACAGTACTGTACTGTCTGTCTGAGGGTGCTGTGTATAAACATGATATAAAACTACCTTTAGGTTACATGTATAAGCTGTATTATATAACATATAAATATTACTGTCTGATTACTGTACTGTCTGTCTGAGGGCGCTGTGTATAAACATGATATAAAACTACCTTTAGGTTACATGTATAAGCTGTATTATATAACATATAAATATTACTGTCTGATTACTGTACTGTCTGTCTGAGGGTGCTGTGTATAAACATGATATAAAACTACCTTTAGGTTACATGTATAAGCTGTATTATATAACATATAAATATTACTGTCTGATTACAGTACTGTCTGTCTGAGGGTGCTGCGTATAAACATGATATAAAACTACCTTTAGGTTACATGTATAAGCTGTATTATATAACATATAAATATTACTGTCTGATTACAGTACTGTCTGTCTGAGGGTGCTGTGTATAAACATGATATAAAACTACCTTTAGGTTACATGTATAAGCTGTATTATATAACATATAAATATTACTGTCTGATTACTGTACTGTCTGTCTGAGGGTGCTGTGTATAAACATGATATAAAACTACCTTTAGGTTACATGTATAAGCTGTATTATATAACATATAAATATTACCTGTCTGATTACAGTACTGTCTGTCTGAGGGTGCTGTGTATAAACATGATATAAAACTACCTTTAGGTTACATGTATAAGCTGTATTATATAACATATAAATATTACTGTCTGATTACAGTACTGTACTGTCTGAGGGTGCTGTGTATAAACATGATATAAAACTACCTTTAGGTTACATGTATAAGCTGTATTATATAACATATAAATATTACCTGTTTTATTACTGTACTGTCTGTCTGAGGGTGCTGTGTATAAACATGATATAAAACTACCTTTAGGTTACATGTATAAGCTGTATTATATAACATATAAATATTACCTGTTTTATTACTGTACTGTCTGTCTGAGGGTGCTGTGTATAAACATGATATAAAACTACCTTTAGGTTACATGTATAAGCTGTATTATATAACATATAAATATTACCTGTCTGATTACTGTACTGTCTGTCTGAGGGTGCTGTGTATAAACATGATATAAAACTACCTTTAGGTTACATGTATAAGCTGTATTATATAACATATAAATATTACCTGTCTGATTACTGTACTGTCTGAGGGTGCTGTGTATAAACATGATATAAAACTATCTTTAGGTTACATGTATAAGCTGTATTATATAACATATAAATATTACTGTCTGATTACTGTACTGTCTGTCTGAGGATGCTGTGTATAAACATGATATAAAACTACCTTTAGGTTACATGTATAAGCTGTATTATATAACATATAAATATTACCTGTCTGATTACTGTACTGTCTGTCTGAGGGTGCTGTGTATAAACATGATATAAAACTACCTTTAGGTTACATGTATAAGCTGTATTATATAACATATAAATATTACCTGTCTGATTACTGTACTGTCTGTCTGAGGGTGCTGTGTATAAACATGATATAAAACTACCTTTAGGTTACATGTATAAGCTGTATTATATAACATATAAATATTACCTGTCTGATTACAGTACTGTCTGTCTGAGGGTGCTGTGTATAAACATGATATAAAACTACCTTTAGGTTACATGTATAAGCTGTATTATATTACATATAAATATTACCTGTCTGATTACTGTACTGTCTGTCTGAGGGTTCTGTGTATAAACATGATATAAAACTACCTTTAGGTTACATGTATAAGCCGTATTATATAACATATAAATATTACTGTCTGATTACTGTACTGTCTGTCTGAGGGTGCTGTGTATAAACATGATATAAAACTACCTTTTGGTTACATGTATAAGCTGTATTATATAACATATAAATATTACCTGTCTGATTACAGTACTGTCTGAGGGTGCTGTGTATAAACATGATATAAAACTACCTTTAGGTTACATGTATAAGCTGTATTATATAACATATAAATATTACCTGTCTGATTACTGTACTGTCTGTCTGAGGGTGCTGTGTATAAACATGATATAAAACTACCTTTAGGTTACATGTATAAGCTGTATTATATAACATATAAATATTACCTGTCTGATTACAGTACTGTCTGTCTGAGGGTGCTGTGTATAAACATGATATAAAACTACCTTTAGGTTACATGTATAAGCTGTATTATATAACATATAAATATTACTGTCTGATTACTGTACTGTCTGTCTGAGGGTGCTGTGTATAAACATGATATAAAACTACTTTTATCTTAGATCTATAACCTGTATAATGACATGTAAATATTTTTTCTTTAATGATTCAGATAGAACATGCAATTTTAAACAACTTTCTAATTTACTATCATCAATTTTTCTTCGTTCTCTTGCTATCTTTATTTAAAAACCAGGAATTTAATTGCTTGAGAACCTGGGTTATGTTTGCTTATTTTTTTGCTAACTGTATCCACCAATAAGCAAGTGCTATCAATGGTGCTGAACCTAAAATGGGCTGGCTCCTAAGCTTTAAATTCCTACTTTTTAAATAAAGATAGCAAGAGAATGAATACAAATTGATAGTAGGAGTAAATTAGAAAGTTGCTTAAAATTGCATGCTCTATCTGAATCATTAAAGAAAAAAAAATGTGTTTAGTATCCCTTTAAGCCCTTAACAACCAAGGACGTGCCAGGCATGTCCTCCATAGGATGTCAGTTAAAGGGACAGTATACACTCATTTTCATATAACTGCATGTAATAGACACTACTATAACGAATAAGATGCACAGATACTGATATAAAAATCCAGTCTAAAACTGTTTAAAAACGTACTTAGAAGCTCTCAGTTTAGCTCTGTTGAAAAGGTAGCTGGAAAGCCCACTGCAAGTGGCAAATAAGACACTCCCCCCCTCCCCCTCATTTGCATATGAAAAGACCCTTTACACAAACAGGAGCAAGCTGGAGAAGGTAGCTGACGGTATTCTGATAAAACTTTGGGGCTTGGTTAGGAGTCTGAAAATCAGAGCAATGTTATTTAAAAATAAGCAAAACTATACATTTTAAAAAAACAACAACTTTATGGGCTATATAAATAGGTCATCTACAAAACATTTATGCAAAGAAAAAATGAGTGTATAATGTCCCTTTAACGACCAAGGACGTGCCTGGCACATCCTCTGGGGTTTGAAGATCTATAAGCGATCCTGACGCTTCTAGCAGCTTTTAAGGTACTGCAGTGATGCCTCGATATTGAGGCATCACTGCAATACCTTTTTAGCACACTGAAGCAGAGAGAGTCACTCTGTGGGGTTTAAACAGTTTCTTGCTCTACAAAGTCACACAGCACACTGTCAGCACTAAGTAAACTGTCAATGGCATTGTGATCCATTGTTTACACTGGTGTGTGTTCTGTGTGAGGAATTCAATCGCGCATGCGCTGGGTGTGGCAGGGCAGTCAGTCTAACAAAGGGGCGCATGTTAAGCAAAGTCGGTAGCCATGTATTTGGCTAAAATGTTTACTGCAGATAATCTGGGGGAAAAATATTGGCAAACTTGAGGGCAATCAGAAAAGTGATCCAGACAGGGGCTTCTGAGGTAAATTTGCCTGCTTTTTAATTCAGTACATATAGTGAAATATGCACTGCATATATTATTAACACAAGCAGTGAAAAAAAAAATCCTGCGTTTACTGTCATTCTGATGTTTCAGACAAAACAACCTTATTATTTTTGTGGTTGTTGTTTAAATCCACATAACTTCCACTGTCAAATGTACAATTCTCTTGTTTGTAACAATATATATATATCCCTACAAAAGTTATCCTGTATACCGACTATGTTTACAGCGCTGCGGAATCTGTTGGCGCTCTACAAATACCTGATAATAAATAATAATATATAAAGAAATATATATATACATATATATATATATAAATAATATACTAATAATGCACTACTGAACATGCCCTGTGTAATTTCATTATTGCTTCTTTATGACACTATATTTACAATGAGCTTTTCACAAGTGTTAAATATAACTCACAATTGTTAAAGGGACACTCAAGTCAAAATTAAACTTTAATTATTCAGATAGAGCATGTCATTTTAAACAACTTTCCAATTTATTTCCAATAACAAAATTGTTCACAGTCTTTTTATATTTAAACTTTTTGAGTCACCAGCTCCTTCTGAGCATGTGCAAGAATTCCCAGAATAAGCGTGTATGCATTTGTGATTAGCTGATGGCTGTCACATGGTACGTGTATGCATTTGTGATTGGCTGATGGCTGTCACATGGTACAGGGGGAGTGGAAATAGACATAACTTTTAAAATTGTCAAAAAAAAAATGTACTAGTTATTTAAAGTTTAGACAAAGTGCTATTGCATTATCTTGTTATCTTGCATTTGTTGATTATGCAAATCTACTGTGTTGACTGCTCCTTTAAATATAAACTCAGACAAAGGACAAGAGAAGTGCCAGTACTCTCGAGAATAGTATTTTCCTTCTTGGCACCCTGGTATGTATGATGAAGGTTAGGTGAATGCACATCTATTATTAAAATTAAATGTATGTATATATATATATATATATATATACATACAAATTACATACAGTGTTGACTGTGGATTTGGCATGTCACTTGTTTCAAAAGTAATTATTGTTATACATTGCTATAGCATTATCTCTCTCTCTCTCTCTCTCTATATATATATATATATATATATATATATATATATATATATACACATACAAATTACATACAGTGTTGACTGTGGATTTGGCATGTCACTTGTTTCAAAAGTAATTATTGTTATAAATTGCTATAGCATTATCTCTCTCTCTCTCTCTCTCTCTCTCTCTCTCTCTCTCTCTCTCTCTCTCTATATATATATATATATATATATATATATATATATATATATATATATATATATATACATACAAATTGCATACAGTGTTGACTGTGGATTTGGCATATCACTTGTTTCAAAAGTAATTATTGTTATATTATTGCTAGCATTATCTCTCTCTCTCTCTCTCTCTCTCTCTCTCTCTCTCTCTCTCTCTATATATATATATATATATATATATACTAGTTTTGGGATCCGATCACTCACTGTAGGTTGTGTACTCTATGGTAGTTAGGCAGAAACTTTCATGAAAAGAAGAGGCACTCACATGACTTAGTTAACACAAAATGTATTAATAGTTCATCAATTCAGTCAGTCAACGTTTCGGTCCTTGCAGGGACCTTTGTCAAGACTGTTTCTCAGTAAGAGGGTGTATATTGTAATCAGCGGTGACGCTGATTACATATTATAAATATATATATTATAAATATAGTTAACAAATGCTACTGTACAACAATAATTACTCTTGAACCAAGTGACATGCCAAATCCACAATCAACACTATGGACCCAGCAGACAGACATATTCCTCTTCCTGTGGTTTAAAGGAGTCTTATTTTACATAAATACAATTCACCTTCAATATATGTTGACCACTATAAACATATTTTGCATGTTTCTATAATTTACTTTGCAGATTTGAGTGTTTCAGCCATTTACTATGGAATTCTATGGAATCATTTTAACATAACGTTGATTTACAAATTAGGAGATACAATTCCATAAGCCTTGCAAGTGAACAATTCCAGATTGTGCAACTCTTTCGCCTTCTGGAGGTTATGTCAAGGTTTTCAGAGGTAACCAGGTGTTCTGACAGCAAGTGCAAATAAAACGCACGATGAAGAGCAATGAAACCTCAGCAGCTCTCGCAGCAGCAGCGGTGGTCCCACCGAGAGAAGGAAGTCATGTTAACGAGGCAGTATGGGAGAAGCTTACACAGCTGCAGCTTCTGCTGTACAGGGTCCAACATCAATGGACAATTTCATTGCCAGGGTTGTAAATGTAACACCTTTCATGAACATTTAGAAAAAAAATTCTAAGCTTTACCATCTCTAAAAAGGTTATTTTTTCCCCCCAAACTGATGGCCAGGAATTCATTTATAACAGAAACATTTATTCTATAGAAATGATTCATTTTTCAGCCATTAAATAGTGTTTTTTTACCGTCAACAGTAATTTTCATACATCAGACATGGCGTGAAAGACAAACAAATGGTTTATAAAACAAATTCTTGTCCTGGGTCATGCACGGGTAATAGGAGAGAATAACACAGACAGTCCATTTAGTCAAAACACTAAAGCTGCCTAATATTATTTTATTAACTCACTAATGACGCAAAAAAAAAAACAAGTTCACAAACAAATTTGTAGCCAAAAAAGCTTTTAAGATTTTATTTTAAATGGAACAAACATGGTCAATTCTCCTAAATGTATAGGTGTTAAAGAAGTTGTGGTTATCAGAATAATATGGCATACTGCATAGAGATTGGATAATTTACAGTTATGGATTGTAGCAGGACGGGCAAGAATCTACACGATTCTGACCTTCACATTATGAGACAACGGACACATAGAGAAACAAGTTGTACTCAGTTATATTTCCTCACTCATGTGTTTTTCCAGTCATGTATTTTATCACTTGTGTCTATATTCTCTTTCTCCCAACTACCAAAGAGTTTCAAAACTGTTGCAAATACGCATGGGTAATACTGCCTTACCATAAAAGCTTGTAAATCCAACAAACTTCATGCTACGGTCTGCAGTACATCTTGCCCAAAGGTTTTTTTAGTATCTTATCCAGTTTGTTCAGAATCCAGTGGCAGTTCTGAGATGATTATCTACCATAGAGACAACTGCTGATCCAAGCATCTGTTAATTGTCTGTTATTTAGATTGGTAAAACTGTACACCTAACTGTCAAACCCTTAAGATATCTTATCATCTCATTATCTAATTATCTCATTAACCTATTATATCATTATCTTTTAATAAAACTTTATATTACAGCTAAGTGAGTGTGTGATGACAGTTCCTTATCCTACCATTATCACATTCTAAAACAGAAACTTTTGTTCCATTTTTATTTTAGGTTACATTATCATATAACAAAACATTATATTACATCCAAATATAGTGTGTGAATATGTATCTTCTGCACTATCCTATCACAGTCTAAAAGAGCACACATATTTGCCTGTTGCAGAGCTACACACTGCATAACACACGTGGTAAGTCTCAGCAACACAGCAAGAAATGAATGACGCCAGTAAAGTTTGTTTGCTTTCCATTTTCTTCTAATGATGTTTAAATTACTAACAATCACATTTTGGTGACAACCACTAAAATTCAAATTTTAAGTGAGTAGGATATTCATTAAACTTCTGCTGATGTAACAATTAGATTTTCACAATCTCCATTTTTGTTGTTTAACACAGAATAAAAATGATGATTCTGCTTGTCTCTAATGGTACTTGTAAGATTTGTTGTTGATTTCAGTAATCTAATGACATTAAACATAAGGAAGGAATAGCTAGTACTTTGGTACAATGGCACTGGGGTGAGATCAGAACACTATGTAGTGATGGTGTATTCTAAGGATGCACTAGACCAGAAGATATAAATATCTTAACAATTAGTTACTGGAAATGGGCAATTGCTGTTCCCAGGGACTCTACACTTCATATGTATCCTCTCCCTATAAATTCTTAAAATTAAATGTATCCGATTATGCACAACAGGGAGGCTTTGGATTTGCCTATGTTTTATAGATTTTGTTGACATATCCTGCATCAAGAAATTGTTATAGCATCAAATTAACAATATATATATGTTTGGATGCCTATGGTTATCAATGAGCATGTGAGTTTCTGACAATGAAGGGTTGCTTGTTGTCTGCCCACAAACACTGTGAAAACTGAAACTTTTCTAAGACCTCCAAATTGGTTAAGCCCTTATATGCAGTAATATTACAACAAAAGGCTTTACTGTATATACAGTCTCACAGGGATAGCCGGTATGTCACAAACTAACGTACATGACAACGTTACAAAGTATGAGGACGCTTCAGGTATCACACAAGGGTTTTTATTCTGAGCTACATGTAGGAATTATTCCCTCTCCCTAGAAAACCCTCATTACCCCTCTGGTCCTGCCATATTGTATTCCCACACCCAAGCAACATTTATCTAGAAATAACTGCACAGCAATAACTTCCCACTTTATAGACAAGTAACCAGGTTGTGTTTCTGTCCCCCCAGATCTAAAATAAATACACAAATAAATATCCAGATGCAGATTCAGGTAAGGTTACAGAATACGCAGTGATCCCCTTCATAGAGCTTTGTTGAATTGGTGCCACCTTGTTTGACCCTTTTCCAGAAATCCCCAAAACACACATTTTTAGTTCCACTTTTCTCCAGGGGCCAAAAAAACAAAATCAGAGGACCACATATGGCACATAGGCTGCCAGTTAACCATCCCTGTACTGAATCACTGAGGACATTTCATGTGCACTGAATGGCAGCACCAGCCAATCACAACAAGTAAATATATCTCCCACTTGCTCTGACCACTGCTGTGAGTATCTAGTAATGTAATCAGTTCCACGTTAGTGTTTTTACACTTATAAATTTAATAAGGTTTCAGTGCACTATTCACACTGATACCCAGAGGCTGCTGAGGTCGGCGCATTGAATATTTACAGCTGAGCAGAGAGCCGCAGGTTGATCCAGATGATGGGAAGATTAGGAGCATAGAGAGACAAGGGAAAGCCTTTTCTTAAAGGGACAGTCAACACCAAAATTGTTATTTAAAAAGATAGATAACTCCTTTACTACCCATTCCCTAGTTTTGCAAAACCAACATTGTTATATTAATATAACATTTAAACCTCTAAATATCTGCCTGTTTCTAAGCCACTACAGATAGCCTCTTATCTTATGCTTTTTATTAGCTTTTCCCAACAAGACACTATTAATCCATGTGGACCATATAAATAACATTGTGCTCTCTCCTGTGGAGTTGTGCATGGCACTGCACTTATTGGCTAAAATGCAAGTCAATAGATAATAAATTAATAGCCATGTGATCAGGGGGCTTAGATACAAGGTAATCACATAGGTAAAAAGTATATTAATATAACCATGTTGGTTTTGAAAAAATGGGGAATGGGTAATAAAGGGATTGTCTATCTTTTTAAAAAAACACAACTGTCTTTAAGCCTGAGCATTAATCCAATCTCATAAATACTAAATTAAAGTGGTATTTATATTTAAATGATAATGTCATAATGTTTTCCTATAAACTAATTTTCATTTTCTTTTAAAGGGACAGTCTAGGCCAAAATAAACTTTTATGATTCAGATAGAGCATGTAATTTTAAACAATTTTTCAATTTACTTTTATAACCAATTTTGCTTTGTTCTCTTGGTATTCTTAGTTGAAACCTTAACCTAGGAGGTTCATATGCTAATTTCTTAGACCTTGAAGGCCACCTCTTTTCAGAATGCATTTTAACAGTTTTTCACCACTAGAGGGTGTTAGTTCATGCATTTCATATAGATAACACTGTGCTCGTGCACGTGAAGTTATCTGGGAGCAGGCACTGATTGGCTAAACTGCAAGTCTGTCAAAAGAACTGAAATAAAGGGGCAGTTTGCAGAGGCTTAGATACAAGATAATCTCAGAGGTTAAAAGTATATTAATATAACTGTGTTGGTTATGCAAAATTGGGGAATGGGTAATAAAGGGATTATCTATCTTTTAAAACAATAACAATTCTGGTGTAGACTGTCCCTTTAAGTAAGGGCAAAAAATCTTACAAACTATTTAGATATTGAGGCCGAATTATCATATGTCTGTTGGATTTGATCAGACATCGCTGAATGCGGAGAGAAATACGCTTTCCGTATGCAGCATTGCACCAGCAGCTCACAAGAGCTGCTGGTGCAACGCCACCCCCCCCCTGCAGACTCGCGACCAATGGGCCGCCAGCAGGGAGGTGTCAATCAACCCGATGGTACTCGATCGGGTTGAATTGTAGCGATTCCTGTCCTCCTCATCAGAGCAGGCAGACAGGGTTATCTAACTGGTGTTTCTGAAAACACGGGCCCTCAAGCTCCATTCGGAGCTTGATAAATGGGCCTCATTATCTGGACACTAAGGGGAACAAAGCTGCCAATAGCAGAGAAACTTAAATAGAGACTCTAACTAAAAAGATACCCACTGTATTTACTAAATTGTATTTTACAAGAACATTTTTATTTTTGTGGTTTCACTGAGGTTCCAATAAAAATTCATAAACATATCCCGGTCTGGCTACTGTCACCAGCTGTGCTAAATGTGCGAAACGTAGCTAAATCACATGACTTAAAGGGCCACAGCAAATGACTTAAATGGCTAGATCACATGACTTAAAGGGCCACAGCAAATGAATTAAATGGCTAGATTACATGACTTAAATGGCTAGGTCGCATTATTTAAAGGGCTACATCATGTGTCTTAAAGGGACATTACACCTAACACACAAGGTGTGCCTATATATTGCTGTTGCAGCCTCTATTTGATATGTGAAGGTCTCATGTGGTATTAAAAAAAAGATACAAAATATCAGAGGCATGATGTTGCTTGGATTAAAATGCGGCCGCAGCAGAACAACTTGCTCTAGAATGTTGAAGGGACACTGCCTCCAAGGGGCAAGCTTCCACTATAGGGACATTAAACCCTAATTAAATATAACATATTAATCACTTCACTACAAAATAAGGGTTAGATTACAAGTAGATCACTATTTATCATTCCCAGTCGAGTGTAAACAGTGCTGGATTGAAGCTTTTTGCGGCGCCAGGTTGCGCTTGTATTAAAATTAGAAAGTTTGTGCATGAGCATTTACCCGATACGTGCAAAAAGTGGAACAAATTAACGTTTCTTTCATGTAATTGGCAAGAGTCTAGTGACGTATGGGATATACCATCCTACCAGGAGGGGCAAAGTTTCCCAAACCTCAAAATGCCTATAAATACACCCCTCACCACACCCACAATTCAGTTTTATAAACTTTGCCTCCTATGGAGGTGGTAAAGTAAGTTTGTGCTTGATTTTTATGATTTCTTCTGTGATAAGCGCTTCTAAGTATTCTGAAGCCCAATTCCTCTCAGAGTACAGTGTTTGTCAGAGGGATGTAAAGAGAGTATTGCCTGTTTGATTTTATGGTTTTCCTCGCAGGAAATCTTTTCAAGGGTTCTCTGTTATCAGTCGTAGGGATTCATCTCCTACCTCCCTTTTCAGATCGACGATATACTCTTATATTCCATTACCTCTACTGATACTGTTTCAGTACTGGTTTGGCTATCTGCTATATGTGGATGGGTGTCTTTCGGTAAGTATGTATCATTATTTTAAGACACTCACAGCTATGGTTTGGCGCTTTATGTATTAATATAAAGTTTTAAATATATGTATTTTACTTATATTTTCCATGAGTGAGGTCTATATGTATTTCCCTTTGCAGTCCAGCAGTTTTGTTTGAAAAGTTTGTCTTACCTGGGGTATAGTCTTTTTTTCAATTTGACTTGTTTTTTCTTGGAAAACTTGCGGGCAAATTGCTGTTATTTATTGCGTCATTCTTGGCGCAATAAATTTTTGGGCGCGAATGTGCGTCTGTCATGACACAAGTTCGTAATTTTCTGCGTCTTAGTATACCCTAGGTTGTTTGGCGCGAAATTGTGTTATGACGCGATTTGCATCATTTCCGGATGTTTGTTGGCGCCAAAAAAAATCTCAACTTCCTTTTGTGTTGTACGTCATACTTGCTGCCAAAAAAATTAGTTTTATTTTACCTCACTTCCTATATGCTCCTTGCCTTCTTTATGCTCAGAGGGCTATGCTATTTTCTTTTTTTGCCAATTTTAGCATTTGCATTTTTTCCCATTCCTGAAACTGCTATATGTGGAAATAAGATATTTCTGTTTAATGTTATTTTTCTTTTTCTACATTTTACAAGATGTCTCAATCTAATCCTGTCTCAGAAGCTGCTGTAGGAACCATGCTGCCTGAACACAGTTCTACCAAAGCTAAGTGTATCTGTTGTAAGCTAGTGGAGATTATATCTCCAGCTGTAGTATGTAACATTTGTCATGATAAGCTTTTGAAAGCAGAAAAGGTTTCTATTAGTGCTAGTACAGTATCTGTTGTTTCTTCAACATCTAAAGTAAATGATATCCCTGTTATGAATAATTATATTGCTGATGCAATGCAGAAGGCTATGGCTGCTATACCGCCTTCAAATAAACGTAAACGGTCTTTTAAAACTTCTCATAATATTGATGAAATGTGTAATGACCGGCAACATACTGATATATCCTCCTCTGATGAGGATCTCTCTTATTCAGAAGATCCTACTTCAGACATTGACACTGATAAATCATCTTATCTATTTAAGATTGAGTATATTCGTTCTTTGTTAAAAAAAAAAGTGTTAATAACTTTGGATATTGAGGAGTCTGGTCCTCTTGATAATAAATCCAGTAAACGTTTAAATTCTGTTTATAAACCTCCTGTGACTACTCATGAGGTTTTTCCTGTTCCTGATGCCATTTCTGATGTGATTGCTAAGGAATAGTCTAAGCCTGGTACTTCTTTTGTTCCTTCTTCAAGGTTTAAAAAGTTGTATCCTTTGACAGTGGCTAAATTTTGGGGAAAAGTCCCAAAGGTTGATGGGGCTATTTCTACTCTTGCTAAACGTACTACTATTCCTATGGAAGACAGCACCTCTTTTAAGGATCCTTTAGATAGGAAGATTGAATCTTATCTAAGGAAAGCTTATTTGCATTCTGGCTATATGCTCAGACCTGCCATTTCTATGGCTGATGTTGCGGCTGCATCAACTTTTTGGTTGGATAGCTTAGCACAATGGGAAAAAGACTATGATTTGCATAGCATTGTTCGTTTGCTTTAACATGCTAATCATTTTATCTGTGATGCTATTTTTTATATCATCAAGATAAATGTTAAATCTATGTCTTTAGCTATTTTAGCTAGAAGAGCTTTATGGCTCAAATCATGGAATGCTGACATGGTATCTAAATCTAGGTTACTATCTCTTTCATTCCAGGGTAATAATTTGTTTGGTTCCCAGTTGGATTCAATTATTTCAACTATTACTGGGGGGAAGGAAGTTTTTTTGCCTCAAGATAAAAAGCCTAAAGGCAAATCTAGAGCTTCTAATCAGTTTCGTTCCTCCTTTCGTGAGAATAGAGAACAGAAAAGCACTCCTTCCCCTAAAGACTCTGGCTCCAATTGGAAGCCTTCCTCAAGTTGGAATAAATCCAAGCCTTACAAGAAACTAAAGCCAGCCCCCAAGACTGCATGAAGGTGCGGCCCTCAATCCAGTTCTGCTGGTGGGGGGCAGATTGAAATTATTTCAAGACATTTGGGCAGGTTCCATTTAGAATCATTGGATTCAGAATACTGTCTCCCAGGGGTATCGAATAGGTTTCAGAATAAGACCTCAGATGAGAAGATTTTTCCTCTCTCAAGTTCCAACAAATCCTGTGAAAGCTCAGGCTTTTCTGAAATGTGTCTCAGATCTAGAGTTTTCAGGAGTGATTGTACCATTTCCAATTCTGGAGCAGGGTCTGGGTTTTTATTCAAATCTATTCATTGTCCCGAAGAAGGAAAATTCTTTCAGACCAGCTTTGGATCGGAAGTTTTTGAATAATTTTGTAAGAGTCCTAACTTTCAAGATGGTGACTATAAGAACTATTCTGCCTTTTGTTCAGCAAGGTCATTACATGTCCTCAATAGACGTACAGGATGCGTATCTTCATATTCTGATTCATCCAGACCACTATCGGTTTCTGAGATTCTCTTTTCTAGACAAGCATTACCAGTTTGTTGCTCTTCCATTTGGCTTAGCAACAGCTCCAAGAATATTTTCGAAGGTTCTTGTATCCCTTCTATCTGTAATCAGAGAGTAGAGTATTGCAGTGTTTCTTTATTTGGACGATATCTTGGTACTGGCAGAATCTCACATGAATCAACTTGTGTTGTTTCTTCACAGACTTGGTTGGAGGATCAATTTACCAAAGAGGTCCTTGATTCCTCAGACAAGGGTCACCTTTTTAGGTTTCCAGATAGCTTCAGTGTCCATGACTTTGTCTTTAACAGACAAGAGACGAATTAAATTGGTTTCTGCCTGTTGAAACCTTCAGTCTCAATCATTCCCTTCAGTGTCTATGTGCATGGAAGTTTTTGGTCTCATGACTGCAGCATCGTACGCGATCCCATTTGCTCGTTTCCATATGAGACCTCTGCAGCTTTGCATGCTGAATCAATGGTGCAGGGATTATACTCGAATATCACAGTTGATATACTTAAATCCCAACATTCAACTCTCTCTGTCCTGGTGGTTAGTCCATCATCGGATTATTCAAGGGGCCTCTTTTGTTTGTCTTGGCTGGACTGTGATTTCAGATGCACGTCTCACAGGTTGGGGAGCTGTCTGGGGGTCTCTGACAGCACAAGGAGTTTGGAATCTTCAAGAGACGAGGTTACCAATACATTTTTTAGAACTCCATGCTATTTTCAGGGCTCTTCAGGCTTGGCCACTATTAAAGAGAAAATTATTCATTCGTTTTCAGCCAGACAATATCACAACTGTGGCATATGTCAATCATCAAGGGGTGACTTGCAGTCCTTTAGCGATGAAAGAAGTATCTTGGATACTTTCTTGGGCAGAATACAATTCCTGTCTAATTTCTGTGATACATATTCCAGGTGTAGACAATTGGGAAGCGGATTATCTCAGTCGTCAGTCTTTACATCTAGGGGAGTGATCTCTCCATCCAGATGTATTTTATCAGATTGTACAGATGTGGGGTCTCCCCAAGATAGATCTGATGGCTTCCCATCTAAACAAGAAGCTTCCCAGGTACCTGTCCAGGTCCAGGGATCCTTAGGCGGAGATGGTGGATGTGTTAGCAGTTCCTTGGTTTTACCAACCTGCTTACATTTTTCTGCCTCTAGTTCTTCTTCCAAGGGTGATCTCCAAGATCATATTGGAACAATCACATTTGTTTCTGATAGCACCAGCATGGCCTCACAGGTTTTGGTATGTGGATCTTGTCCAGATGTCCAGTTGCCAACCTTGGCCACTTCCTTTAAGGCCAGACCTTCTGTCTCAATTGCCGTTTTTCCATCAGGATCTCAAATCGCTAATTTTGAAGGTATGGAAATTGAACGCTTAGTGCTTAGTCATAGAGGTTTCTCTGACTCAGTGATTAATACTATGCTACAGGCTCTTTTAGAATTCCTAGAATTTTACAGGTTCTTCAGGATGGTTTGGATAAAGGTTTGTCTGCAAGTACTTTGAAGGGACAAATCTCTTCTTTCTGTTTTAATTCCCAGAAAGATTGCTAAACTTCCAGATATTCACTGTTTTGTTCAGGCTTTGGTTTTTATCAAGCCTGTTATTAAATCAATCTCTCCTCCTTGGAGTCTTAATTTGGTTTTGAAGGCTTTGCAGGCTCCTCCTTTTGAGCCTATGCATTCTTTGGATATTAAACTACTTTCTTGGAAAGTGTTGTTCCTTTTGGCTATCTCTTCAGCTAGCAGAGTTTCTGAATTGTCTGCTCTCTCTTGTGAGTCTCCTTTTCTGATTTTCCATCAGGATAAGGCTGTTTTGCTGACTTCGTTTAAATTTCTTCCTAAGGTTGTGAATTCTAACATTAGTAGGGAAATTGTTGTTCCTTCCTTGTATCCTAATCCCAAGAATACTCTTGAAAGATCTCTACATTCTTTGGATGTTGTAAGAGCTTTGAAATATTATGTCGAAGCTACTAAAGATTTCAGAAAGATTTCTAGTCTATTTGTTATTTGTTCTGGTCTTAGGAAAGGTCAGAAAGCCTCTGCCATTTCTTTGGCATCTTGGTTAAAGCTTTTAATTCACAGGGCTTATTTAGAGATGGGACAGTCTCCGCCTCAGAGAATTACAGCTCATTCTACTAGATCAGTCGCCACTTCTTGGGCTTTTAAGAATGAAGCTTCGGTTGATCAGATTTGCAAAGCAGCAACTTGGTCTTCTTTGCATACATTTACAAAATTTTACCATTTTTATGTATTTGCTTCTTCTGAAGCAGTCTTTGGTAGAAAAGTTTTTCAGGCAGCTGTTTCAGTTTGATTCTTCTGCTTATGATTTAAGTTTTTTTCTTGAAATTTATGTGAAATTTATAAGAAAGACTTTTCTTTTATATTGGCAAGAGTCCATGAGGCCCACCCTTTTTTATGGTGGTTATATTTTTTGTATAAAAAAGCACAATTTTATTTCCAGTTCCTCTTTTTGTATGCTTTTTTACTCCTTATTTTTTCACCCCACTACTTGGCTATTTGTTAAACTGAATTGTGTATTTATAGGCATTTTGAGGTTTGGGAAACTTTGCCCCTCCTGGTAGGGTTGTATATTCCATACGTCACTAGCTCATGGACTCTTGCTAATATGAAAAATAAATATTTATCAGGTAAGTTCTTATATAAATTATGTTTTTCCCCCATAGACTTCAATGAAGCACTAAAACTGGGAAAAAAAACACCCATTCTGGCAAGCTAACCCGATCACCCTTAACCAAGTGAGTATGAATATTTCACATCCCAATGTCTATTTATTTTTAAATAATTATATATATATCATGAGTTGGCAAGAGAGAAAGCCTCAGGATAGTAGTCCTGAACTAAAGACAGGGAAATCAGCACTCTTTTTATAAAAAACAGCTCATATCACTCAGTTTAGTCAAAATTGCAAATTTGTAATTGAGGGATAGCGCCCACCCACTTCGAAAAGGTACACACAGGCTGAGAAGTATAAAGTAACTCATTAATAGAAAAATATATACAATTTGAGTATAGAAAACCTTATGAAAAATAAAAAACAAAAAGTAATGAATAAACCTGACCGGTCAGGGGTACATGTACTCATCACTAGCGATTGGGTGGTAATATAAATTTCAGTAGACCATATTCTAGGTCTAGGCCTAAATGAACCCTGTCATCTGCTCGGCTCGTGAGCACAATAAATAAAGCTAAATCTTTAATAGGAAAATGACAGAGTTGTAGAAGGCCAGAACTGAATATCAATATCTCTTAGCAAGCAGGATTTCAATACATAAAAAGATACAAGCTCTGTTTAGTATACAGTGTTTCAAGCGTATACCTCAAAAGTCCACTTCAGTCAAGCTACACCCAGCTGCACACAGCACCCCTGTGAGGGGGAGTAACACTGGGCAGGTTATCAAAGGGGATCTAAGCAGGCTGGTTAGTGGATGCTTTGGATATGTACAACGTACAATACATTCAAGGGATAGTGCATATTTATAGCCACACTTGATAAAGCAACTAGTTCAACAGTGTTTCATGCCCCACCATAGACTGCAAAGCAAAACATTAGAGATCATGCAAATTGTATGTTAAAGCCAAAGCTGTTGTTATAGCAAGTTCATCATGCAATCATGCTTGTTAATGCGGCCAAGAGCATCACCAATTCCATGCATGCATTAACAAGCATGATTGCATGATGAACAAGATAATGTCCTTTTTATTGTAAATACATATTTCTATATATATCTGTATATACCTATACCTGCATATCTATTCCTATAAATATATAGGTATAGATATGTATTTTACATGAACATATATATATATAATAAAAAGTAGATTATTTTCTCGTTACAAATATATATGCTTTTTGTGAATTGAGTTTCGCTATTTAGATCTTAACGTAGTCGGGTTAGAGCACATGAAAACGTAGGTATTCTTAAGGCACATTATGAAATATTACATATAAAAAATGTATATAAACATTTTTTTTTAATTAAATAAATAAAAAATTAAAAATCATTTAAGTATGTTTAACACTTCTATGGATATTACTACTAAAGCATGAAATCGTTATCTGGCGAAAATCATAAAACATATTATTTTCCTTTTTAATCTTATGATATTGTATCGAAAATAAAACAAAAAATGTGCAAGACAAAAAGGCAAAGAAGTGGTGATATGGGGGTTTTATCCATTATTTGTGTTTGCTGGTTTATTGATTCTGTTCATTTTTATTAGTGTAAAAGTGCTTATTACTTTCCTTAACTCGATTCATTGCTAGATCATATCGCTTTCTAATGGCGTCCAATATGGGGAGGTAATCTCAGTATGTTTAGCACATGTTTTACAATCAATACGTTTTTAAAGGTACTCAATAAAAAGCCAAAAAAGTGTTGTTTTGTGGTTTAGCTGTGGAATTCAGTAAGTGAAAAATGACCCTGAAAATTTATGGATAATTTTCAAGAATCTGTATTGTGGTCAGTAAAAACAGGACTGGCCCATGTAATGTATAGGGCCATTTTTAGCCCAACCACTAATAAAAAATGAAAGCAGCTGACTGATTGTGTCAACATAAAAAATGGCTCATTGGCAGCCCGTAACAATAAATCATGATAAACCGCTGTTTCACTGATGTGAATGTTTAAATTCCAGTTACGCGCCCCTTTAATTCATATGGCACATGAGCATCTGAATGGCCAATGCAGCATCAGTTTCACAAAACAACTGAAAATAAGAAACTGTAACAGCTCAAAGCCTGAGTGAATGATTAACAAAAAATACCACCCAGGAGAAACCCCTCCTGAGAATGTGTAGATGCGGTTTCCTACTCCTTATTGCAAAACCAAAGGCATGTGAGAGGCTGGCCTAGCCCTTTAAAGAGTCATTATTCACTTGCTAACGAGAGGGTGAGAAAGGTTTCTTTAATCCAGCAACACAGACAACATCTAAGCCTAGTTTCCAAGAGGTGACTGCTACAATCACTCGTATTAATAGCCGCTTCCCCGGGGAGACTCGTTAACGCACTGTGTTTAGACTCAAAACACTCGCCAGGGCGCTTTAGTCGCCTCACACTGCACAAAGGGACTGCACTTTGCAGATTTTCTTACAGCATCTAACTTTTTTATTTTAGAGAAAGGTGATAAAATCCATTAGGTATTGGAGAGGTACAACACAACCTGAATGCTAAATGCGTTTTAGGAAGCCAGGTGGCCGTAGGAGCGCACGTAGCAGCTGAGCACAGTGTACCGGAATTAGTTCTTGTCTCATTTTTAGCTTTGTGTATCAGGCAGGGAAATGACTTATAAGCTATTAGGATAAGTAACTAGTACAAACATTTAAAGCAACATTATATTAATTATTTTAACATAGGGTGCATCATCAATTAAGCACTGTATTGCAAATGATCTACCTGAAAAATACAAGTTAAATATGTATTTAAAACTGCCACTGACTTTGCAAAGTTTGGCAGTCCAGGAGCAAATCCTTTGAAAAGCTGTGAATATGTTTACTTTATCCCCTATGCTGCTGAAAATTAGGAATAAATATAAATTACTACCCGCAGTAGTCAGCAAATCACTAGGTAGTGTCTGAAAACTACAAGTAAAAACCTCCTTAAACACACACTTTTCTGATATAAATTACAGGGAAATTAAGTAAATAAACAATGAAAGTACATTGCAATAAAATTATCACTCGTTACACAGGGACCAGTGTGAGATATTTGTCCCACTAACATCTAGTCCTGGGGCTGAGGTCTCTAATGTCATTGAAACAGCAACTGAAAATGAGATGGAAAATATATAGAGAAAGAGGAATGTAAAAAGATGACACAGAAACATACAAAATCCATAAAACATATAACTCTCATTATCCAAAGCTTCAAAAACAGAATTTATGTTTACCTGATAAATTTCTTTCTCCAACGGTGTGTCCGGTCCACGGCGTCATCCTTACTTGTGGGATATTCTCTTCCCCAACAGGAAATGGCAAAGAGCCCAGCAAAGCTGGTCACATGATCCCTCCTAGGCTCCGCCTACCCCAGTCATTCGACCGACATTAAGGAGGAATAATAGCATAGGAGAAACCATATGGTACCGTGGTGACTGTAGTTAAAGAAAATAAATTATCAGACCTGATTAAAAAACCAGGGCGGGCCGTGGACCGGACACACCGTTGGAGAAAGAAATTTATCAGGTAAACATAAATTCTGTTTTCTCCAACATAGGTGTGTCCGGTCCACGGCGTCATCCTTACTTGTGGGAACCAATACCAAAGCTTTAGGACACGGATGAAGGGAGGGAGCAAATCAGGTCACCTAAATGGAAGGCACCACGGCTTGCAAAACCTTTCTCCCAAAAATAGCCTCAGAAGAAGCAAAAGTATCAAACTTGTAAAATTTGGTAAAAGTGTGCAGTGAAGACCAAGTCGCTGCCCTACATATCTGATCAACAGAAGCCTCGTTCTTGAAGGCCCATGTGGAAGCCACAGCCCTAGTGGAATGAGCCGTGATTCTTTCGGGAGGCTGCCGTCCGGCAGTCTCGTAAGCCAATCTGATGATGCTTTTAATCCAAAAAGAGAGAGAGGTAGAAGTTGCTTTTTGACCTCTCCTTTTACCTGAATAAACAACAAACAGGGAAGATGTTTGTCTAAAATCCTTTGTAGCATCTAAATAGAATTTTAGAGCGCGAACAACATCCAAATTGTGCAACAAGCGTTCCTTCTTTGAAACTGGTTTCGGACACAGAGAAGGTACGATAATCTCCTGGTTAATGTTTTTGTTAGAAACAACTTTTGGAAGAAAACCAGGTTTAGTACGTAAAACCACCGTATCTGCATGGAACACCAGATAAGGAGGAGAACACTGCAGAGCAGATAATTCTGAAACTCTTCTAGCCGAAGAAATTGCAACTAAAAACAAAACTTTCCAAGATAATAACTTAATATCAACGGAATGTAAGGGTTCAAACGGAACCCCCTGAAGAACTGAAAGAACTAAATTGAGACTCCAAGGAGGAGTCAAAGGTTTGTAAACAGGCTTGATTCTAACCAGAGCCTGAACAAAGGCTTGAACATCTGGCACAGCTGCCAGTTTTTTGTGAAGTAACACCGACAAGGCAGAAATCTGTCCCTTCAGGGAACTTGCCGATAATCCTTTTTCCAATCCTTCTTGAAGGAAGGATAGAATCCTAGGAATCTTAACCTTGTCCCAAGGGAATCCTTTAGATTCACACCAACAGATATATTTTTTCCAAATTTTATGGTAAATCTTTCTAGTTACAGGCTTTCTGGCCTGAACAAGAGTATCGATAACAGAATCTGAGAAACCTCGCTTCGATAAAATCAAGCGTTCAATCTCCAAGCAGTCAGCTGGAGTGAAACCAGATTCGGATGTTCGAACGGACCCTGAACAAGAAGGTCTCGTCTCAAAGGTAGCTTCCAAGGTGGAGCCGATGACATATTCACCAGATCTGCATACCAAGTCCTGCGTGGCCACGCAGGAGCTATCAAGATCACCGACGCCCTCTCCTGATTGATCCTGGCTACCAGCCTGGGGATGAGAGGAAACGGCGGGAACACATAAGCTAGTTTGAAGGTCCAAGGTGCTACTAGTGCATCCACTAGAGCCGCCTTGGGATCCCTGGATCTGGACCCGTAGCAAGGAACTTTGAAGTTCTGACGAGAGGCCATCAGATCCATGTCTGGAATGCCCCAAAGTTGAGTGACTTGGGCAAAGATTTCCGGATGGAGTTCCCACTCCCCCGGATGCAATGTCTGACGACTCAGAAAATCCGCTTCCCAATTTTCCACTCCCGGGATGTGGATAGCAGACAGGTGGCAGGAGTGAGACTCCGCCCATAGAATGATCTTGGTCACTTCTTCCATCGCTAGGGAACTCCTTGTTCCCCCCTGATGGTTGATATACGCAACAGTCGTCATGTTGTCTGATTGAAACCGTATGAACTTGGTCCTCGCTAGCTGAGGCCAAGCCTTGAGAGCATTGAATATCGCTCTCAGTTCCAGAATATTTATCGGTAGAAGAGATTCTTCCCGAGACCAAAGACCCTGAGCTTTCAGGGATCCCCAGACCGCGCCCCAGCCCATCAGACTGGCGTCGGTCGTGACAATGACCCACTCTGGTCTGTGGAATGTCATCCCTCGTGACAGGTTGTCCAGGGACAGCCACCAACGGAGTGAGTCTCTGGTCCTCTGATTTACTTGTATCTTTGGAGACAAGTCTGTATAGTCCCCATTCCACTGACTGAGCATGCACAGTTGTAATGGTCTTAGATGAATGCGCGCAAAAGGAACTATGTCCATTGCCGCTACCATCAACCCGATCACTTCCATGCACTGAGCTACGGAAGGAAGAGGAACGGAATGAAGTATTCGACAAGAGTCCAGGAGCTTTGTCTTTCTGGCCTCTGTTAG
Organism: Bombina bombina; assembly: GCF_027579735.1. Classification (NCBI taxonomy): domain Eukaryota; kingdom Metazoa; phylum Chordata; class Amphibia; order Anura; family Bombinatoridae; genus Bombina; species Bombina bombina. The sequence goes on along the minus strand of NC_069500.1, from coordinate 27,565,862 downwards.
AAAAATCCTCATTTCTGAGGAGTCTATAATTGTTCCCAAGAAGGGAACCCTTGTTGACGGGGATAGAGAACTCTTTTCCACGTTCACTTTCCAGCCGTGCGATCTGAGAAAGGCCAGGACGATGTCCGTGTGAGCCTTTGCTCGAGGGAGGGACGACGCTTGAATTAGAATGTCGTCCAGGTAAGGTACTACTGCAATGCCCCTTGGTCTTAGCACAGCTAGAAGGGACCCTAGTACCTTTGTGAAAATCCTTGGAGCAGTGGCTAATCCGAAAGGAAGCGCCACGAACTGGTAATGTTTGTCCAGGAATGCAAACCTTAGGAACCGATGATGTTCCTTGTGGATAGGAATATGTAGATACGCATCCTTTAAATCCACCGTGGTCATGAATTGACCTTCCTGGATGGAAGGAAGGATAGTTCGAATGGTTTCCATCTTGAAAGATGGGACCTTGAGAAATTTGTTTAAGATCTTGAGATCTAGGATTGGTCTGAATGTTCCCTCTTTTTTGGGAACTATGAACAGATTGGAGTAGAACCCCATCCCTTGTTCTCTCAATGGAACAGGATGAATCACTCCCATTTTTAACAGGTCTTCTACGCAAAGTAAGAACGCCTGTCTTTTTATGTGGTCTGAAGACAACTGAGACCTGTGGAACCTTCCCCTTGGGGGAAGTCCCTTGAATTCCAGAAGATAACCCTGGGAGACTATTTCTAGCGCCCAAGGATCCAGAACATCTCTTGCCCAAGCCTGAGCGAAGAGAGAGAGTCTGCCCCCCACCAGATCCGGTCCCGGATCGGGGGCCGATATTTCATGCTGTCTTGGTAGCAGTGGCAGGTTTCTTTGCCTGCTTTCCCTTGTTCCAGCCTTGCATTGGTCTCCAAGCTGGCTTGGCCTGAGAAGTATTACCTTCTTGCTTAGAGGACGTAGCACCTTGGGCTGGTCCGTTTTTACGAAAGGGACGAAAATTAGGTCTATTTTTTGCCTTGAAAGGCCGATCCTGAGGAAGGGCATGGCCCTTACCCCCAGTGATATCAGAGATAATCTCTTTCAAGTCAGGACCAAACAGCGTTTTCCCCTTGAAAGGAATGTTTAGTAGCTTGTTCTTGGAAGACGCATCAGCCGACCAAGATTTCAACCAAAGCGCTCTGCGCGCCACAATAGCAAACCCAGAATTCTTAGCCGCTAACTTAGCCAATTGCAAAGAGGCGTCAAGAGTGAAAGAATTAGCCAATTTGAGAGCATTGACTCTGTCCATAATCTCCTCATAAGGAGGCGAGTCACTATCGAGCACCTTAATCAGTTCATCAAACCAGAAATATGCGGCTGTAGTGACAGGGACAATGCATGAAATGGGTTGTAGAAGGTAACCCTGCTGAACAAACATCTTTTTAAGCAAACCTTCTAATTTTTTATCCATAGGATCTTTGAAAGCACAACTATCCTCTATGGGAATAGTGGTGCGTTTGTTTAAAGTAGAAACCGCTCCCTCGACCTTGGGGACTGACTGCCATAAGTCCTTTCTGGGGTCGACCATAGGAAACAATTTTTTAAATATGGGGGGAGGGACGAAAGGAATACCGGGCCTTTCCCATTCTTTATTAACAATGTCCGCCACCCGCTTGGGTATAGGAAAAGCTTCTGGGAGCCCCGGCACCTCTAGGAACTTGTCCATTTTACATAGTTTCTCTGGGATGACCAAATTTTCACAATCATCCAGAGTGGATAATACCTCCTTAAGCAAAATGCGGAGATGTTCCAATTTAAATTTAAAAGTAATCACATCAGATTCAGCCTGCTGAGAAATATTCCCTAAATCAGTAATTTCTCCCTCAGACAAAACCTCCCTGGCCCCCTCAGATTGGGTTAGGGGCCCTTCAGAGATATTAATATCAGCGTCGTCATGCTCTTCAGTAACTAAAACAGAGCATCCACGCTTACGCTGAACAGGGTTCATTTTGGCTAAAATGTTTTTGACAGAATTATCCATTACAGCCGTTAATTGTTGCATAGTAAGGAGTATTGGCGCGCTAGATGTACTAGGGGCCTCCTGAGTGGGCAAGACTCGTGTAGACGAAGGAGGGAATGATGCAGTACCATGCTTACTCCCCTCACTTGAGGAATCATCTTGGGCATCATTGTCATTATCACATAAATCACATTTATTTAAATGAATAGGAATTCTGGCTTCCCCACATTCAGAACACAGTCTATCTGGTAGTTCAGACATGTTAAACAGGCATAAACTTGATAAGAAAGTACAAAAAACGTTTTGAAATAAAACCGTTACTGTCACTTTAAATTTTAAACTGAACACACTTTATTACTGCAATTGCGAAAAAACATGAAGGAATTGTTCAAAATTCACCAAACTTTCACCACAGTGTCTTAAAGCCTTGAAAATATTGCACACCAAATTTGGAAGCTTTAACCCTTAAAATAACGGAACCGGAGCCGTTTTAAGCTTTAACCCCTTTACAGTCCCTGGTATCTGCTTTGCTGAGACCCAACCAAACCCAAGGGGAATACGATACCAAATGATGCCTTCAGAAGTCTTTTTAAGTATCAGAGCTCCTCTCACATGCGACTGCATGCCATGCCTCTCAAAAACAAGTGCGCAACACCGGCGCGAAAATGAGACTCTGCCTATGCTTTGGGAAAGCCCCTAAAGAATAAGGTGTCTAAAACAGTGCCTGCCGATATTATTATATCAAAATACCCAGAATAAATGATTCCTCAAGGCTAAATAAGTGTTAATATCAATCGATTTAGCCCAAAAAATGTCTACAGTCTAAATAAGCCCTTGTGAAGCCCTTATTTACAATCGTAATAAACATGGCTTACCGGATCCCATAGGGAAAATGACAGCTTCCAGCATTACATCGTCTTGTTAGAATGTGTCATACCTCAAGCAGCAAAGACTGCAAACTGTTCCCCCAACTGAAGTTAATGCTCTCAACAGTCCTGTGTGGAACAGCCATGGATTTTAGTTACGGTTGCTAAAATCATTTTCCTCATACAAACAGAATTCTTCATCTCTTTTCTGTTTCTGAGTAAATAGTACGTACCAGCACTATTTGAAAATAACAAACTCTTGATTGAATAATGAAAAACTACAGTTAAACACTAAAAAACTCTAAGCCATCTCCGTGGAGATGTTGCCTGTACAACGGCAAAGAGAATGACTGGGGTAGGCGGAGCCTAGGAGGGATCATGTGACCAGCTTTGCTGGGCTCTTTGCCATTTCCTGTTGGGGAAGAGAATATCCCACAAGTAAGGATGACGCCGTGGACCGGACACACCTATGTTGGAGAAAGAACTGACCTACAGTTAATACCTGACGTATGTAAAATGAAACAAAAATATAAAGTATTACAAGGTTTAGCAAACTCTGTCTAGTTTTTCTTATACCTTTCTTTACAACAGCGTTTTACATGGAGCATATACCAAAACCTTCACAAATTATCTGCATCTCAAATTTTAGAGAATGGGCGTTTTAGAAAGAGATTATGAACCCAGTAATATACTATTGCATCATCAATTCAAGCACAAAAACACCATGGCACCATATAGCTATGATCTATACATATTGCTCGAACTAAGCATGATGTCAAATTCATTAAGGCCCAATTTCAAAAATGTGTTTAAATATAGAAGATATCTGCATTATTAGTGTATTGCACAGCACTAAATTATAATTATGTTACACTAAATTTAAAATTGTACATTAAATGATTTGATGGTGAAAGGTCAGAGATATTAGGATATCAAACTGCAAACTGATTCAATGGTTTCCTTTTCAACCCTTTAATGATGCACATTGCACAGTGATTTATGGATATCCTTTCATTAATCAATGAATCAATCATTTTGTCAATTGTAATATCCTCAGACAGAAATTGACTTAAATCTTGGCTTGTTGGTAAAATGGAGAACTGTCAGACTGATGCAAGGGTTGCAAGAAGAATCTGTCCTGTGTAACCTACCCAAAATCTTTAACCTTAAGGAATGCTCAGAGTAAAAATAATGTTGGTAATAGCAATGTTTATGCTGTAGGTGGTCATTTAAATTGATTAGCTAAATACAAGGTGCAACTGGTGCCACTTTTTCACCTCTACGTCCTTTGCTCTAATTAAAGGTACAAGACTGCTATGAAATCTAGGGTCACCAACTTAGAAATCAGAAAGTAATCTTCACAGTCATTATATAAGTTTAAGCAAATATTTAGAGTACAATATTTGTATCAGTACTTTGGTTGGAAGTACTGAAACTTTTATCAATATATTTACGATGAATAGCAGTTTGCTTACTGTCAATTTATATGTGAAGGTTTATGGGCCGCAATTCTTATTTGTAAGTTGTGTTTCTATCTTCTCTGTAAAGTTATTAGAATTTACACAGTATTTAGATGTCCAACCCCACACCGAGCTAGGGGATTGGTTAATGTTGTACCATTCAGATATTACATTTTAATATTGATTCCCACAGACTTACAATGAAGTTAACAATCGAATGGTTGTATATAAATACATAAACATTTTAATTTGACATGTGAAACTTAACAGCAAAGTCAAAATTGAACTTGAAGATGATTTAGATAGTGTTTGGTACTTAAAAAAAATACTTCTATTGGTATCCTTTGTTGAAGAGTAAACATGGGTAAACTCTGGAGCAGCACCTATATTTAGAAAAAACATTGTTGCAAACACTTCTCAAAGAATGCTGAAGACACATTCACACTCCTCAGTCTACCTAGGTTTACTTTTCAACAAAGAATACCAAGAAAGTAAATCAAATTTAATTAATTATTATTAAAGGGACAGTAAAGCCAAAATAGAGCTTTCCAATTTACTTTGATTGTCAAATTTGCTTTGTTCTCTTGGTATCCTATGTTAAAGGCTAATCTAGGTAGGCTGAGAGAAGTTCAGGGGGCCTGCACGGGTCTTTAGCAGTTTATTGCAGCAGTATTTGCTACAATGTACAGTATTGCTATAAACATTGTTTTAAACACAGCTGCCAGATGGCTAAAGACACGTGCACGCTCCTGAGCTCACCTAGGATTACTCTTTAACAAAGGATACCAAGAGAACTAAGTAAATTTATAATAGAAGTAGATTGGAAAGTTGTGCACAATTCCATGTTCTATTCAATCCATTTAAAGGGATATGAAACCCAAAAATCTTTCTTTCATGATTCAGATAGAGCATACAGTTTTAAACATCTTTCCATTTTACTTCTATTATCTAATTTTCTATGATGTTTTGGTATCCTTTGTTGAAAAGCATACCTGGGTAGACTCAGGGGGGAGATAGCTGCTGATTGGTGAATACCCATATATGCCTGTTGTCATGTGTTCAGCTAGCTCCCAGCGGTGCATTGCTGCTCTTTCAATAAACAATACCAAGAGAAGGAATGTACCAAACTATTTACCCATCAATGTGCAGAAGAGATAAACTTGTATTTTTATGGCAACATTGTAACCGTTCTTACAATTTATTTGTCTTTTTTTTATTTATTTAGATATATCTTCCATCTCATTATTGCACAACTGCAGCTTTGTTGTAACTTATATTTTTAATAAAATGTACAAAAAAATGATTAATATTGTCATAAATAAATAAATATATATATAAAAAACAAAACAGCACTTTTCTACATTTCACAACCCTGCAGGGGATCAATCAAACATATTTTGTATAATAAACATATCACATAATTATCATTTCACTTGTTAGTACAAAGAGAACTTCAATTAATTCATTTGTGAACCTGATGTTGCTCAATTAGATACAGTTTTGTGCTTCAACAACTTTTATCTTTTTGAAAATGAATATTATAGATACAAATCCCCAAATTCCGAATTCCAAAATCCAAACTTATTCTGAAATCCAGACTTTTTAATTAATATTTTTTTTTAAAATAAAATTATCAAAATTTGCTATTTTTCCTGCCTTTAAGCCATAATCTTCTATGTCTGTGTCTGTGTGGTTTTTCTGTACTAAAATGCAAATAATAGTTTTATATATACAGTAAATATATCCAGCGCTACAAAAATTATAATAATTATATTAATAATATTTATCTCAAATAACAACATTTTCTGATTAAAGTATTGTACTATCTTTCTGGGGTGCTATGTATACAAAAGTATTAATAATGACAGTTACATGTATAAGCTGTATAACATGTATATATTAACTAAATGACATAAGATTGTTTACACTTCTCCCATCCCCCTCTATAAACTGTCCCATTTTATAGATGCAGTTATTCCAAAATCCAAACTATTCTGAAATTCAAACCTTTTCTGGTCCCAAGCAGACAAAGGGTTATCCTGTTTAACCAAAACAAGTCATACTAAGATTTATAACTCCTTACTCATTTTAAACTCAAGTTGTTTTTTTTGTTGGCTTCATGGTCTAAATTGATGGGGGGTTTCATTTGATTGACACCCCCTGCTAGTGGCCAATTGGCTGCGAATCTGCAGGGGGCGGCATTGCTGGTGCGTATGCTGTCGGCATTTATCGATGTGTGGCAGACATGATACGCTACATCGTGTCATTTCCGTCCGCACAATAATAAATAGACCCCTAAGGCTAAAGTTTATCTTTTGACTGCAACTCATTCTGGCTTAGCACCGTTATAACATTGCTGACATGACATGTGACATTTCTTCAGAGCTTTTAGGCTTCCAAAATTTCTAACCAGCCCGCAATTTGGGGGGTTATCACAATTTTTTTGAGCGATCTGCTTGCTCCTTATAAAATGCCTGGTTTGCCAAGGACCGACTAACAATGTCCTAACCCACCTACTCATACTCAAACACCAAACTTCCCTCTCAGTCTTTCATACACCACGTACAGCTTTGCCCTCACTGTGAAATGACACCACCACGTACTTTTCCACTTCACCACAGCTCTCCCTGACTAAGCCCCCAACCCTCCCATCCCAGATAGTGCAACCCTATTAACAGCAAGATAAATTGATAAATGATTGATTAAAATTTCTTCCAAGATCCACTGCATTATAGGGCAAACTCTGTCACATATTTATTTTGCCGTAAGACACATTATGTAAACAATCTTAAGCACGATATCTGGATACAAATATATAGAAATCCGTTACATTACACTGAATATTTATGAGGGAGCACCTACTTTCTACACAGATTTCAAATACTTGACCAGGGCGTTCTTGTGAAATTTTACTAGGATCAAAATGTTACTGGAAACACAAGGCTTAGAAACAAGATTATGGATAGGGTTTAGGTTAAGTGGTATCTGCCCCTCTAGCAACATGATGCATTTAGCATTTTATATCTATTTTGAAAATCCAAATATTTATCTTTTAAAGACGCAACATTTAAAAGTCGTTCAGCCACCGAGTGTGGTATTTATATCTCTGGCAATGTTATTTTATCAGTGAAGGCGCAGTCTGTAGTTAGCGATTGCAGACACATCAACATCTGAGATTGTCTGATAGTCTTTAACGTTGAATTATTTTTTAGATTACAAGTAATCGGTTAAAATGTTATATTTACTTTAGTTTTGCATGCATCCTTTTATCGTTTAAAACAAGTTCTTTCAAATGCATGATAGAGTAAAAAAATATGTTTTCCATTTCTTTTTATCTTGTTTTAGAGAAAGCAGCAGAGTTTGGAAAATATTGATTCCATATAATTTATAGTTTGTCGTTAATGCACTTTTAACATTTATCAAATTACATTATTGGAGACATTATGAGATTTGGTCTTTGTATTGATCAATGGAATTAACCCTTGGTTGCTGGGGATGGCTTCAATGTTGTGCTACGAAATGTGCTGCAACCACCTCTGGCAGACAGAGGGTTAAACGTCTGCAAGGAACATAGTCTAATGAATAAAAATGCTGCAGCAGCGAGATGTGACCTAAAGAGCACAACAGCTGTACAGAAAGGGCCTGCAGAGACAGTAGACAATGTAAAGAGGGCCCTATCATAACAGGGAGTTTTTTTCCGTACAGACGCAGGGCGACCATTTCAGCGAGCTCGCGTTTACTGCATGACATCACACAGCAAACGCTTCCAAGTACGCTGCCTCAGCACACAGATATTCAGTCCATCTCTGCTCCAAGAGCAACAACAGATTTATAATCAGCACAAGGCTACAAGGAAACCTATATAGTAATGCAAACTGTATAAACTTTATCACCTGTAAAGTAAACAACCTCCTAAAATGTATCTTTAGACAAAATACCATAAATACATCTCAGCCAATCCTCCGTAAACTTCATATATCTGTTTCCATCACAGGATATATCATTTCTTGAACAACATATGTAGGTGCTAATATCAGTTACAGAACCTTACAGACAAGGGGCCGAGATCTATTTTACTTCCAACAACGGTCTTAAGTCATTAAAAGCAACAAACATATGACCCTTGCATCATAACTAGATTGTAAGTTCTACTCAATAAGATTTGCCTGATAACTAATGAAAATGCACCTTTTTATTGAACATTTACCTTTAATGAAATACAAGTGTACAAAAGAAGAGACATACAGTATACAAATGCAGAGTTGACAAATTATAGTACAATAAGGCACCAAGGAGTAAGACAGAATTATCCAATAGATAAATCATATACATGTGATGAGCTCCAGGTGGGAGAAACAAGACCTTAAAGAGACATTAAACCCCAAATTCTTCTTTCATGATACTGATAGAGACTACCGTTTTAAAAAAGTTTCCAATTTACTTCTATTATAAAAATTGCTTTGCTCTTATGCTATTCTTTGCTAAAGAGATATCTAGATAGGTAGTGTACACATTTCTGGAGCACTAAATGACAGGGAATAGTGCTGCCATCTAGTGCTCTTGCTAATGTATAACATTGTAGTACTACATGACAGGAAATAGTGCTGCCATCTAGTGCTCTTGCTAATGTATCACATTGTAGTACTACATGACAGGAAATAGTGCTGCCATCTAGTGCTCTTGCTAATGTATCACATTGTAGTACTACATGACAGGAAATAGTGCTGCCATCTAGTGCTCTTGCTAATGTATAACATTGTAGTACTACATGACAGGAAATAGTGCTGCCATCTAGTGCTCTTGCTAATGTATCACATTGTAGTACTACATGACAGGAAATAGTGCTGCCATCTAGTGCTCTTGCTAATGTATCACATTGTAGTACTACATGACAGGAAATAGTGCTGCCATCTAGTGCTCTTGCTAATGTATAACATTGTAGTACTACATGACAGGAAATAGTGCTGCCATCTAGTGCTCTTGCTAATGTATAACATTGTAGTACTACACGACAGGAAATAGTGCTGCCATCTAGTGCTCTTGCTAATGTATAACATTGTAGTACTACACGACAGGAAATAGTGCTGCCATCTAGTGCTCTTGCTAATGTATCACATTGTAGTACTACATAACAGGAAATAGTGCTGCCATCTAGTGCTCTTGCTAATGTATAACATTGTAGTACTACATGACAGGAAATAGTGCTGCCATTTAGTGCTCTTGCTAATGTATCACATTGTACTACTACATGACAGGAAATAGTGCTGCAATCTAGTGCTCTTGCTAATGTATCACATTGTAGTACTACATGACAGGAAATAGTGCTGCCATCTAGTGCTCTTGCTAATGTATCACATTGTAGTACTACATGACAGGGAATAGTGCTGCCATCTAGTGCTCTTGCTAATGTATAACATTGTAGTACTACATGACAGGAAATAGTGCTGCCATCTAGTGCTCCTGCTAATGCATCACATTGTAGTACTACATGACAGGAAATAGTGCTGCCATTTAGTGCTCTTGCTAATGTATCACATTGTACTACTACATGACAGGAAATAGTGCTGCCATCTAGTGCTCTTGCTAATGTATCACATTGTAGTACTACATGACAGGAAATAGTGCTGCCATCTAGTGCTCTTGCTAATGTATCACATTGTAGTACTACATGACAGGGAATAGTGCTGCCATCTAGTGCTCTTGCTAATGTATAACATTGTAGTACTACATGACAGGAAATAGTGCTGCCATCTAGTGCTCTTCCTAATGTATAACATAAGTACTACATGAGAGGAAATAGTGCTGCCATCTAGTGCTCTTGCTAATGTATAACATTAGTACTACATGACAGGAAATAGTGCTGCCATCTAGTGCTCTTGCTAATGTATCACATTGTAGTACTACATAACAGGAAATAGTGCTGCCATCTAGTGCTCTTGCTAATGTATAACATTGTAGTACTACATGACAGGAAATAGTGCTGCCATCTAGTGCTCTTGCTAATGTATCACATTGTAGTACTACATGACAGGAAATAGTGCTGCCATCTAGTGCTCCTGCTAATGTATCACATTGTAGTACTACATGACAGGAAATAGTGCTGCCATTTAGTGCTCTTGCTAATGTATCACATTGTACTACTACATGACAGGAAATAGTGCTGCCATCTAGTGCTCTTGCTAATGTATCACATTGTAGTACTACATGACAGGAAATAGTGCTGCCATCTAGTGCTCTTGCTAATGTATCACATTGTAGTACTACATGACAGGGAATAGTGCTGCCATCTAGTGCTCTTGCTAATGTATAACATTGTAGTACTACATGACAGGAAATAGTGCTGCCATCTAGTGCTCTTCCTAATGTATAACATAAGTACTACATGAGAGGAAATAGTGCTGCCATCTAGTGCTCTTGCTAATGTATAACATTAGTACTACATGACAGGAAATAGTGCTGCCATCTAGTGCTCTTGCTAATATATAACATTGTAGTACTACATGACAGGAAATAGTGCTGCCATCTAGTGTTCTTGCTTATGTATCACATTGTAGTACTACATGACAGGGAATAGTGTTGCCATCTAGTGCTCTTGCTAATGTATAACATTGTAATACTAAATGACAGGACATAGTGCTGTCATCTAGTGCTCTTGCTAATGTATCACATTGTAGTACTACATGACAGGAAATAGTGCTGCCATCTATTGTTCTTGCTAATGTATCACATTGTAGTACTACATGACAGGACATAGTGCTGCCATCTAGTGCTCTTGCTAATGTATCACATTGTCGCACTACATGACAGGAAATAGTGCTGCCATCTAGTGCTCTTGCTAATGTATCACATTGTAGTACTACATGCCAGGAAATAGTTCTGCCATCTAGTGCTCTTGCTAATGTATCACATTGTAATACTACATGACAGGACATAATGCTGCCATCTAGTGCTCCTGCTAATGTATAACATTGTAGTACTACATGACAGGAAATAGTGCTGCCATCTAGTGCTCTTGCTAATGTATCACATTGTAGTACTACATGACAGGAAATAGTGCTGCCATCTAGTGCTCTTGCTAATGTATAACATTGTAGTACTACATAACAGGAAATAGTGCTGCCATCTAGTGCTCTTGCTAATGTATCACATTGTAGTACTACATGACTGGAAATAGTGCTGCCATCTAGTGCTCTTGCTAATGTATCACATTGTAGTACTACATGACAGGAAATAGTGCTGCCATCTAGTGCTCTTGCTAATGTATCAAATTGTAGTACTACATGACAGGAAATAGTGCTGCCATCTAGTGCTCTTGCTAATGTATCACATTGTAGTACTACATGACAGGAAATAGTGCTGCTATCTAGTGCTCTTGCTAATGTATCAAATTTTAGTACTACATGACAGAAAACAGTGCTGTCATTTAGTGATCTTCCTAATGTATCACATTGTAGTACTACACGACAGGAAATAGTGCTGCCATCTAGTGCTCTTGCTAATGTATCACATTGTAGTACTACATAACAGGAAATAGTGCTGCCATCTAGTGCTCTTGCTAATGTATCACATTGTAGTACTACATGACAGGAAATAGTGCTGCTATCTAGTGCTCTTGCTAATGTATCACATTGTAGTACTACATGACAGGAAATAGTGCTGCCATCTAGTGCTCTTGCTAATGTATCACATTGTAGTACTACATGACAGGAAATAGTGCTGCCATCTAGTGCTCCTGCTAATGTATCACATTGTAGTACTACATGACAGGAAATAGTGCTGCCATCTAGTGCTCTTGCTAATGTATAACATTGTTGCAAAACTGCTGCCATATAGAACTGCAGACACCTGCACACTCCTGAACTTACCTTCCTGCTTTTTAACAAAGGATAACAAGAAAACAAAGATAATTTGATAGCAGAAGTTAATTAGAAAGTGGTTTAAAATTGTACATTCTATCTGAATCATGAAAGAAAAAAAATTGGGTTTTATGTCCTTTAACTGAACAGATAATGTGACTAAATATTAAAACTCTCCCCCTACGTATCCAAAAGGCATCTAAATGTATCTAAATATAACAAGAAAATGAGTAAGGTTTCCCAATAATGATCGGGAAGATAAAATCACATTGACAAAATAGTCAATTAAATAGTCCAGATAGTTTGGTTTCACAGTGAGAGTGCTTAAGTCGATTATGGAGTACAATATAAACACACTTTAACACGAATGGCATATTATTAAAATAAGAAAGGTAAACAATAACAGAAAATATACACAAACCGGCAAATAGTATCTACTTTATCCAAAATCACTAGAATTAAATGTTGGGATAAAAAGGAAACTCAACTCCAGTGTAAAATAAAATAGGAATGTTTAATTACCCAATCAATCTACTACTTATCCCACAAATCTACTGGTCCATCCCTCAATTACTTAGTCATGAAGATAGGTCTTCTAAAGATCTACTGGTCCATCCCTCAATCACTTAGTCATAAAGATAGGTCTTCTGAAGATCTACTGGTCCATCCCTCAATCACTTAGTCATGAAGATAGGTCTTCAGAAGATCTACAGGTCGATCCCTCACTCAGTCATGAAGATAGGTCTTCTAAAGATCTACTGGTCCATCCCTCAATCACTTAGTCATGCAGATAGGTCTTCTGAAGATCTACTGGTCCATCTCTCAATCACTTAGTCATGAAGATAGGTCTTCTGAAGATCTACTGGTCCATCCCTCAATCACTTAGTCATGAAGATAGGTCTTCTGAAGATCTACTGGTCCATCCCTCAATCACTTAGTCATGAAGATAGGTCTACTGAAGACCGCCCCAAGAACTAACATTTGTTTAAAGGTACACTCAAGTCAAAATAAACTTAAATGATTTAGATAGAGCAGCAGTTTTATGACACTTTCCAATTTACTTCCATTTTCAAATTTTGCACAGTATTTTTATATTCACACTTTCTGGGGAACAAGATCCTACTGAGCATGCGCGCAATCTCACAGGGTATACGTATACTAGTCTGTGATTGACTGATGTCTGTCACATGATACAGGGGGACAGAAAATGAGAAAAAACAAATTTGTCAGTAAAAAACCTACTGCTTATTTGAAATTCAGAGTAAGTGTTATTGTCTTTTTATTACGTACGTGTTATTTATGCAATTCTACTGCATTGAGTGGTCCTTTAAGGTAGATAATTAGTCAGAAGGGCCATAAAGCCTTTCTATCTAAAGTAATTATTAAGCTGTACATTAAAGCTGCTTACGCAGGAACCAAACAGAAGAGCGTTGAACCTGTGTAGTTGGAGTTATGGGGAAGGTGAATGATTTATATGGTGAAATAGAGGGTATGCGCTTTCTGGCAGAAAATTGTGAAAATAATTTATTTTAAGAAATCCTAATAAAAATGTATTTCATCTTTTATTAATTTGGAAATCCCCTGACTGAATCTGTGCCGAACAACTACCCTTTTTTGTACCAAGAGTAAAACATTTGAATTAGAAAATAACAAAACATCAAAAAAATAAAATAAACTATTAGAAACAGGTGTGGATCCCCCGATTCTCAAGTGGGGTTTCACAGACACAGAACCAAAGAACATCAAAAGCTAAACTAAAACATGGCAGCTAGTTTCTGGTAACTGCCCAAGATGTGTGACTGCAGACTTTGTAATTAACCATTTCTAGTCAATACATGAGACGTGTGCAATTAATAGTTTTATATCATTTTCAGTTATAATATAATAACTCTCCAAGCATTTAATAAATTCATAACTGGCTACCTTGTATTTAAATGTGTGCCCATGTTTGCTAGCTACTGATTGGTGGCTGCATGTATATTCATCTTGTTAATGCCTCACCCCATGTGCTCAGCTAGCTCACAGTAGTGCAGTGCTCTTCTTTCAACAAAGGATATCAATTGAAAGAAACAAATCTAATAATAGAAGTTAATTGGAAAGTTGTTTAAAATTGTATAATTTATATGAATTATGAAAGAAACAATTTGGGTTCTATGTCCCTTTAAACTGAGCATGTGCAAAAAATGTAACATTGGAAGAAAAAAAACTGCAAACAGACGACAAAAGATATAGATTGAAGAAAGAAACGGTCTAAATCCTTTTTTTTTAAAATGAATGGAAAGCCAACTCTAGTGCAGTGGGAGCTAGCTTAACAGTTCTGGTGGGCCAAAAGGCATATGCCAATCATCAGCTAGCTCCCAGTAGTGCATTGCTGCTACTGGGCATGCCTGGGAACAAAGTTCCTTTTGCTAAAAGAAGTTCATTGAAAAGTTTGTTAAATTTGCATGCTCGGTCTGATCCATGAAAGTTTGATTTTGACTTACATTTTCTTTTAAGTGTATGAAGAATAAGAGATAGAAAATGCTAGAAACTGTGGCTCCCTGGAGTAGATCAATAGATAGATAAATAAATAAATAGATGATAGATAGAAAGATAGATGATTGATAGATAGATAAATAGAAAGATACATGATAGATATATACAGTAGATATATACATACATACATACATACATACATACATAGATAATAAATAGATAGATACATACATAGATGATAGATAGATAGACAAAAAGATAGATGATAGATAAATAGATAGATGATGGATAGAAAGATAGATGATAGATAGATAAATAGATAGAAAGATACGTGATAGATATATAGATACATGCATACATAGATAGATGATAGATAGATAGACAAAAAGACAGATTATAGATATATATATATATATATATATATATATATAGATAGATAGATAGATAGATAGATAGATAGATAGATAAATAGATAAATAGATGGATAGATAGATGGATAGATAGATGGATAGATAGATGGATAGATAGATAGATGGATAGATAGATAGATAGATAGATAGATAGACAAAAAGACAGATGATAGATATATATAGATATATATAGATAGATAAATAGATAAATAGATGGATAGATAGATGATAGATAGATAGATAGACAAAAAGACAGATTATAGATATATATATAGATAGATAGATAGATAAATAGATAAATAGATGGATAGCTAGATAGATAGATAGATAGATAATAGATAGATAAATAGATAAATAGATGGATAGATAGATGGATAGATACAGATAGATAGATAGATAGATAGATAGATAGATAGATAGATAGATAGATAGATAGATAGATAGATAGATAGATGATAGATAGATAGACAGATAGACAAAAAGACAGATTATAGATATATAAATAGATAGACAGATAAATAGATAAATAGATGGATAGATAGATGGATAGATTGATAGATGGATAGATAGATAGATCGATAGATAGATAGATAGATAATAGATAGATAGACAAAAAGACAGATGATAGATATATATAGATATATATATAGATAGATAGATAAATAGATAAATAGATGGATAGATAGATGGATAGATACAGATAGATAGATGATAGCTAGAAAGATTGAGTGCTAGAAACGGTGGCTCCCAGGACTGTTTTGAGGAAATATGTCTGCTATTCTCTTCATTTCATAGTAAATATTGCTTAAGCGTTTAATATAGATGTTATAAGCATGTCTCATAAACATGCCAACAGCTACAAGTAGCCAGAGATTTGGTTGGCACTAATACCAGCGGATGAGAGAGATTAAAGACCATCACAAGCTATAATTGGTGAGGTGTTATCTCTGATATTACACGCAGCTGGAGCTGATAATGTTCCACATACAAACAACAAATAACCGAAGTGACAGAAATCGGGCGTGACAGACAGAAACACCAATCTACTTAGTACGGAAGACACTGTCACTAGACTGAGATTTGTCCCCCTATCACAGTGTGCCGTACGACTGAGAATCCATTCTACTAATCATATGGATGAGGATTTGCACACTGGGAAAGGCAAAGTCAAGAGAATTAATTTAACCCCTTAAGGACAAGGCCATTTTTCAATTTCTTACCCTTGAAGGGACACTGAACCCAAATTCTTTCATGATTCAGATAGAGCATGCAATTTTAAGCAATGTTCTAATTTACTCCTTTTATCAATTTGTCTTTGTTCTCTTGCTATCTTTATTTGAAAAAGAAGGCATCTAAGCTAAAGAGCCATCCAATTTTTAATTCAGAACCCTGGACAGCACTTGTTAATTGGTGCATGAATTTATCCAACATTCAGCAAGAACAACCCAGGTTGTTCACCAAAAATCTAAACTTACATTCTTGCTTTTCAAATAAAAATACAAAGAGAATGAAGAAAATGTGATAATAGGAGTAAATGAGAAAGTTGCTTAAAATTGCATGCTCTATCTGAATCACGAAAGAAAAAAATTGGGTTCAGTGTCCCTTTAAGGACCAGGGCTATTTTTACATTTCTGCTGTGTTTAGCTGTAATTTTCCTCTTACTCATTTACTGTACCCACACATATTATATACCGTTTTTCTCGCCACTAAATGGACTTTCTAAAGATACCATTATTTTCATCATATCTTATAATTTACAAATGGAAAAAAACACACTTTTTCTAACTTTGACCCCCAAAATCTGTTGCACAACTACAATCACCAATAAACAACCATACTAAATAGTTGCAAAATTTTGTCCTGAGTTTAGAAATACCCAATGTTTACATGTTCTTTGCTTTTTTAGCAAGTTATAGGGCCATAAATACAAGTAGCACTTTGCTATTTGCAAACAATTTGTTTTCAAAATTAGCAATAGTTACATTAGAACACTGATATCTTTCAGGAATACCTGAATATCCCTTGACATGTATATATATTTTTTTTAGTAGACATCCCAAAGTATTGATCTAGGCCCATTTTGGTATATTTCATGCCACCATTTCACCGCCAAATGCGATCAAATAAAAAAAAAATCGCTAACTTTTTCACAAACTTTAGGTTTCTCACTGAAATTATTTACAAACAGCTTGTGCAATTATGGCACAAATGTTTGTAAATGCTTCTCTGGGATCCCCTTTGTTCAGAAATAGCAGACATTTATGGCTTTTGCGTTGCTTTTTGGTAATTAGAAGGCCGCTAAATGCTGCTGCACACCACACGTGTATTATGCCCAGCAGTGACGGGGTTAATTAGGTAGCTTGTAGGGAACTTGAAGGATTCATTTTAGCTTTAGTGTAAAGATCAGCCTCCCACCACCTGACAAATCCCACCCCTTTATCCCTCCCTGGCCACTCTCAAACAGCTCTCTTCCCTCCCCCACCTCACTATTGTCACTGTCATCTATAGTACTGACAGAAAGTCTGCCAGTATAAAAATAGCTGTGTTTTTTTTTTTTTTTTTTTTTAAATTATGTATTTTCTGCAGTGTAGGATCCCTCCTTACCACCCAACCGCCCTGAGCCCACCAAAGAGCTCTCTAACCCTCCCCCCACTAACTTTTTGCCACCACATTGCAAACAAATTTGGGGGTTTTAAACATAGACCCCACTTTTTCTATAGTGTAGCTGCGCGCACCCGGGTGTGATTTCCCACTGCTGGCCAAAAAACTCGCCAGCGATGGGCCGCCCACCCGCTTCCCTGCAATAGCTCCCACCCACCAACGATTGGCAGCAGAGTGGTTCTCTCTGCATCGGTGTACTAAAAAAGGTATTGCAGTGATGACTCAACATGGAGGCATCGCGGCAATACATTGAAAGCGTCTGGAAGCGATCAGGATCACTTCCAGCCGCTTTAAACCCCTAACGATGTACAGGATACGTCGATAGTCTTTAACGACCAGTTTGGGTATGACGTACCCTGTACCACGTGTGTCGTTAAGGGGTTAAAACAAAAGCTTAAAAAATAAAAAATACTAAATTTGGGTGGATAATAAAGGTTTATCACAGGGATTAACAGCCTTTATGATAATAAATATTAATCGAAAGTCTTGTACACAATAAAAATATTCAAATGCTCTGCTCGACCATTTATGTAAATGTGATCTTTATAAAGACTTAAAGGGGTATAAAAACCCAACATGTTTCTTTCATATCCCGCATACAATTTAAAAAAAAATTCTGATTTACTTCTATTATCAATTTGTCTTTGTTCTCTTGATATCTTTTGTTGAAAAGCAGTGACATAAGCTTAGGGGCGTGCACGTGTCTGCAGCACTATATGGGAGATGTTTTGCAAGAATGTTATTTATTTGCAAGAGCACCAGATGCTACCTAGGTATCTCTTCAACACAGAATATCATGGGACCAAAGCTAATTTGATAAAATAAGTAAATTGGATACCATTATTTTTAACATTTTATGCTCTGACTGATTCATAAAATGATTTTTTTGTGTTTCATATCCCTTTAACATACCAATGTCCGAAAGTTATGGTTCTGGGAATTTTACCTCTGGCTCTTAAAGGGACATGAAAACTACACTTTCATGATTCAGATGTAGCATATCATTGGAAGATACTTGTTTTTAAAGGGATACAATACTCATGGCTTAATCACTTCAGTATTAATGTACAAAGCTAGAATGTCTTAAGGAAGAGATGACAGAAGGGTAAAATAAGGAAATGTCACATTACAAAACTTGGAGGAAAGCGCATCAAGTAGCAGCAGAAAGCACAGGACAAGTAAATGTATGACAGCAAATGCAAGAAGCATGATGGGTAAAATGGGGGAGCTGGAGCTCTTAGCTGCAGAAGAGGACTATGATGTTATCAGTATAACTGCACCCTGATGGGCTGATTCACGTGACTGGGCAGTTAACTTAGGGGGGTGCACTTTATTTAGGAGGGACAGGAGTAATAAAAGGGTTGGAGCATTCTGCATGTATATTAAACCTGACCTTAAAGGGCCACTAAACCCCAAATTTTTCTTTCATGATTCAGATAGAGAATACAATTTTAAACAACATTCCAATTTACTTCTATTATCTAATTTGCTGCAATCTTTAGATATCCTTTGTTAAAGAAATACCAATGCACAATGGTGAGCCAATCACATGAGGCATCTATGTGCAGCCACCAATCAGAAGCTACTGAGTCAATCTAGATATGCTTTTCAGGAAAAAATATCAAGAGAATGAAGCAAATTCGATAATAGAAGTAAATCAGAAAGTTGTTTAAAATGGTATTCTCTATCTGAATTATGAAAGAAAAAAATTGGGTTTAATGTCCCTTTAAACCATCAATAAGGGAAGATATTTATAATTATACATAATAAGGAATCGGGGGAAATAAGGAGGGGAAAAAATCCTAAAAAATATTACTAGGAACATGCTTTAAGTCTCCCAACACTACTGACATGGAAGAAACTCAACTACTAATGCAAATAGGAAAGGTTGCTAATAATAACAGTGTTGTTATTATGGGAGATTTTAACTACCCCAACATAAAGTGGGCCAATTAAACTAGTTACACAGCTAAAGAGTTAGGTTTTTAAATGTTCTCAGGGATATTTTCTTATCACAATTAAAGGAGGAGTCAACTAGGAGTAAAGCTATATTGAATTTAGTGCTATCAAAAAATACAGATATAATATCAAACATAGAAGTCAAAGAACATTTAGGTGATAGAGATCCCAACATGGTCATGTTTGAAATCACTTTCCATAAGCAGTGTCTTAAAGGTTCAACTAACACTTTTATTTTTAGAAAGCAAAATTGAATGATTTAAGGGAATCGTTTACATAAATTGGGATAAAGTATTCTATAATAAAAATGTAGAGGATGAATGAATAACATTTAAAATGTTGTTGAATTAATATACTCATCAACACATGCCACATGGTTATAAAAGTAAAATAAATAAATCCAAGCCAATCTGACTAAATAAAATGTGTTAAGAGAAGTTATTAAAAAAACATAGGGCATTTAAATTATTCAAAGTAAAAAAGTACAGACTCAACATTCCAAATATATAAGGAATGTAACAAAGCAAGCAAAAATGCAATTAAATTAGCCAAAATTGAAAATGTAAGATTAATTGCAAAAGATTCTAAGTCAAACCCTAAACGTTTTTTTAAGTACATAAATGGTAGACAAAAATCTAAAAAAGAAAAATATATGTACATTAAAATGTGTGAAGGGTAGCATGATTAACAGTGACATGGGGCTGAGGTACTAAACCAATTCTTTTCTTCAGTTGCATGTTGAAGAAGAAAAAACAGCAGCCAATTAGCTTCATCGATGCTAAGGTCATGCTTTGCTTTGCTGTGATATCATGAGATTTCACTGAAATCTCGCAAGTTTTCATGGTAAAGTTCCTTATGCTAAGGAGGGAATAAACTGAATGTACCACCTACACCTGACCAGCACTCACAGCAAACTGGTATCACATACCCTGGCACATACAGTATACTATAGGGCAGAATAAAGTGATTATACCACCTACATCTGACCAGCACTCACGGCTAACTGGTATCACATACCCTGGCGCAGACAGTATACTATATAGCAGAATAAAGTAATTATACAACCTGCACTCACAGCTAACTGGTATCACATACCCTGACTCATACAGTATACTATAGGGCAGAATAAAGTGATTATACCACCTACATCTGACCAGCACTCACAGCAAACTGGTATCACATACTCTGGCACAGAAAGTATACTATAGGGCAGAATAAAGTGGGTGCACATCTTACACCTGACCAGCACTCACAGCTAACTGGTATCACATACCCTGGCAAAGGCAGTATATTATAGGGCAGAATAAACTGGTTGTACCACCTGCACCTGACCAGCACTCACAGCAAACCAGTATCACATACCATGGCACAGACAGTATACTATAGGGCAGAATAAAGTGATTATACTACCTGCACCTGATCACCACACACAGCTAACTGGTTTCACATACCGTGGCACAGACAGTACACTATATAGCAGAATAAAGTAATTATACAACCTGCACTCACAGCTAACTGGTATCACATACCCTGGCACAGACAGAATGCTATATAGCAGAATAAAGTAATTATACAGCCTGCACTCACAGCTGACTGGTATCACATACCCTGGCACATGCAGTATACTATATAGCAGAATAAAGTAATTATACCACCTGCATCTGACCAGCACTCACAGCAAACTGGTATCACATACCTTGGCACAGACAGTATACTATAGAGCAGAATAAAGTAATTCTACTACCTGCACCTGATCACCACACACAGCTAACTGGTTTCACATACCGTGGCACAGACAGTACACTATATAGCAGAATAAAGTAATTATACAACCTGCACTCACAGCTAACTGGTATCACATACCCTGGCACAGACAGAATGCTATATAGCAGAATAAAGTAATTATACAGCCTGCACTCACAGCTGACTGGTATCACATACCCTGGCACATACAGTATACTATATAGCAGAATAAAGTAATTATACCACCTGCACCTGACCAGCACTCACAGCAAACTGGTATCACATGCCCTGGTACAGACAGTATACTATAGGGCAGAATAAAGTGATTATATCACCTGCACCTGACCAGCACTCACATCTAACTGGTATCACATACCCTGGCACAGACAGTATACTATATAGCAGAATAAAGTAATTATACCACCTGCACCTGACCAGCACTCACAGCAAACTGGTATCACATGCCCTGGTACAGACAGTATACTATAGGGCAGAATAAAGTGATTATATCACCTGCACCTGACCTGCACTCACATCTAACTGGTATCACATACCTTGGCACAGACAGTACACTATATAGCAGAATAAAGTAATTATACAACCTGCACTCACAGCTAACTGGTATCACATACCCTGGCACAGACAGAACACTATATAGCAGAATAAAGTAATTATACAACCTGCACTCACAGCTAACTGGTATCACATACCCTGGCACAGACAGAACACTATATAGCAGAATAAAGTAATTATACAACCTGCACTCACAGCTAACTGGTATCACATACCCTGGCAC
The DNA here is from genome assembly GCF_027579735.1 of Bombina bombina. Taxonomy (NCBI): domain Eukaryota; kingdom Metazoa; phylum Chordata; class Amphibia; order Anura; family Bombinatoridae; genus Bombina; species Bombina bombina. The sequence continues at coordinate 27,543,667 of NC_069500.1, read as the reverse complement.
AGACAGAACACTATATAGCAGAATAATGTAATTATACAACCTGCACTCACAGCTAACTGGTATCACATACCCTGGCACAGACAGAACACTATATAGCAGAATAAAGTAATTATACAACCTGCACTCACAGCTAACTGGTATCACATACCCTGGCACAGACAGTATACTATATAGCAGAATAAAGTAATTATACAACCTGCACTCACAGCTAACTGGTATCACATACCCTGGCACAGACAGTATACTATATAGCAGAATAATGTAATTATACCACCTGCACTCACAGCTAACTGGTATCACATACCCTGGCACAGACAGAACACTATATAGCAGAATAATGTAATTATACAACCTGCACTCACAGCTAACTGGTATCACATACCCTGGCACAGACAGTATACTATATAGCAGAATAATGTAATTATACAACCTGCACTCACAGCTAACTGGTATCACATACCCTGGCACAGACAGTACACTATATAGCAGAATAAAGTAATTATACCACCTACATCTGACCAGCACTCACAGCTAACTGGTATCACATACCCTGGCACAGACAGTATACTATAGGGCAGAATAAAGTGATTATACCACCTGCACCTGACCAGCACTCACAGCAAACTGGTATCACATACTCTGGCACAGAAAGTATACTATAGGGCAGAATAAAGTGGGTGCACATCTTACACCTGACCAGCACTCACAGCTAACTGGTATCACATACCCTGGCAAAGGCAGTATATTATAGGGCAGAATAAACTGGTTGTACCACCTGCACCTGACCAGCACTCACAGCAAACCAGTATCACATACCATGGCACATACAAAATACTATAGGGCAAAATAAAGTGATTATACCACCTACATCTGACCAGCACTCACAGCAAACTGGTATCACATGCCCTGGAACAGACAGTATACTATAGGGCAGAATAAAGTGATTATACTACCTGCACCTGATCACCACACACAGCTAACTGGTTTCACATACCGTGGCACAGACAGTACACTATATAGCAGAATAAAGTAATTATACAACCTGCACTCACAGCTAACTGGTATCACATACCCTGGCACAGACAGAATGCTATATAGCAGAATAAAGTAATTATACAGCCTGCACTCACAGCTGACTGGTATCACATACCCTGGCACATGCAGTATACTATATAGCAGAATAAAGTAATTATACCACCTGCATCTGACCAGCACTCACAGCAAACTGGTATCACATACCTTGGCACAGACAGTATACTATAGAGCAGAATAAAGTAATTCTACTACCTGCACCTGATCACCACACACAGCTAACTGGTTTCACATACCGTGGCACAGACAGTACACTATATAGCAGAATAAAGTAATTATACAACCTGCACTCACAGCTAACTGGTATCACATACCCTGGCACAGACAGAATGCTATATAGCAGAATAAAGTAATTATACAGCCTGCACTCACAGCTGACTGGTATCACATACCCTGGCACATACAGTATACTATATAGCAGAATAAAGTAATTATACCACCTGCACCTGACCAGCACTCACAGCAAACTGGTATCACATGCCCTGGTACAGACAGTATACTATAGGGCAGAATAAAGTGATTATATCACCTGCACCTGACCAGCACTCACATCTAACTGGTATCACATACCTTGGCACAGACAGTACACTATATAGCAGAATAAAGTAATTATACAACCTGCACTCACAGCTAACTGGTATCACATACCCTGGCACAGACAGAACACTATATAGCAGAATAAAGTAATTATACAACCTGCACTCACAGCTAACTGGTATCACATACCCTGGCACAGACAGAACACTATATAGCAGAATAATGTAATTATACAACCTGCACTCACAGCTAACTGGTATCACATACCCTGGCACAGACAGAACACTATATAGCAGAATAAAGTAATTATACAACCTGCACTCACAGCTAACTGGTATCACATACCCTGGCACAGACAGAACACTATATAGCAGAATAAAGTAATTATACAACCTGCACTCACAGCTAACTGGTATCACATACCCTAGCACAGACAGTATACTATAGAGCAGAATAAAGTAATTATACAACCTGCACTCACAGCTAACTGGTATCACATACCCTGGCACAGACAGTATACTATAGAGCAGAATAAAGTGATTATACCACCGGCACCTGACCAGCACTCACAGCTGACTGGTATCACATACCCTGGCACAGACAGTATACTATAGAGCAGAATAAAGTGATTATACCACCTACATCTGACCAGCACTCACAGCTGACTGGTATCACATGCCCTGGCACAGACAGTATACTATAGGGCAGAATAAAGTGATTCTACCACCTGCACCTGACCAGCACTCACAGCTGACTGGTATCACATACCCTGGCACAGACAGTATACTATAGAGCAGAATAAAGTGATTATACCACCTACATCTGACCAGCACTCACAGCTGACTGGTATCACATGCCCTGGTACAGACAGTATACTATAGGGCAGAATAAAGTGATTATACCACCTACATCTGACCAGCACTCACAGCTGACTGGTATCACATACCCTGGCACAGACAGTATACTATAGAGCAGAATAAAGTGATTATACCACCTACATCTGACCAGCACTCACAGCTGACTGGTATCACATACCCTGGCACAGACAGTATACTATAGAGCAGAATAAAGTGATTATACCACCTACATCTGACCAGCACTCACAGCTGACTGGTATCACATACCCTGGCACAGACAGTATACTATAGGGCAGAATAAAGTGATTATACCACCTACATCTGACCAGCACTCACAGCTGACTGGTATCACATACCCTGGCACAGACAGTATACTATAGAGCAGAATAAAGTGATTATACCACCGGCACCTGACCAGCACTCACAGCTGACTGGTATCACATACCCTGGCACAGACAGTATACTATATAGCAGAATAAAGTGATTATACCACCTGCACTCACAGCTAACTGGTATCACATACCCTGACTCATACAGTATACTATAGAGCAGAATAAAGTGATTATACCACCTACATCTGACCAGCACTCACAGCTGACTGGTATCACATACCCTGGCACAGACAGTATACTATAGAGCAGAATAAAGTGATTATACCACCGGCACCTGACCAGCACTCACAGCTGACTGGTATCACATACCCTGGCACAGACAGTATACTATAGGGCAGAATAAAGTGATTATACCACCTACATCTGACCAGCACTCACAGCTGACTGGTATCACATACCCTGGCACAGACAGTATACTATAGAGCAGAATAAAGTGATTATACCACCTACATCTGACCAGCACTCACAGCTAACTGGTATCACATACCCTGGCACAGACAGTATACTATAGAGCAGAATAAAGTGATTATACCACCGGCACCTGACCAGCACTCACAGCTGACTGGTATCACATACCCTGGCACAGACAGTATACTATAGAGCAGAATAAAGTGATTATACCACCTACATCTGACCAGCACTCACAGCTGACTGGTATCACATACCCTGGCACAGACAGTATACTATAGAGCAGAATAAAGTGATTATACCACCTACATCTGACCAGCACTCACAGCTGACTGGTATCACATACCCTGGCACAGACAGTATACTATAGAGCAGAATAAAGTGATTATACCACCGGCACCTGACCAGCACTCACAGCTGACTGGTATCACATACCCTGGCACAGACAGTATACTATAGAGCAGAATAAAGTGATTATACCACCGGCACCTGACCAGCACTCACAGCTGACTGGTATCACATACCCTGGCACAGACAGTATACTATAGAGCAGAATAAAGTGATTATACCACCGGCACCTGACCAGCACTCACAGCTGACTGGTATCACATACCCTGGCACAGACAGTATACTATAGGGCAGAATAAAGTGATTCTACCACCGGCACCTGACCAGCACTCACAGCTGACTGGTATCACATACCCTGGCACAGACAGTATACTATAGGGCAGAATAAAGTGATTCTACCACCTGCACCTGACCAGCATAACCACAAACATTAACACACAGTGTAAATATATAGGATTTTTCTAATGATTTGAAGTCTGAAATAAATATTTTAGTTGACTCACAGAATTTACTTCAAGTCCTATGAGCAAAGAACAAAAAGAAAACATACAATGCAGCCTCATCATTTGGAAATATCAGATGCCCTTGATCTATAAAATATAACAAAAGTTCACCAACTTGCAGGAAGCCTAAGTAATTGCTGAATTTCTTTAAACCCATGAATGCCGCCTGTGCTTGTGATTAATCGCTGACATTTACTTCCTAATTGCTTTATATCATAAAACACAGATCTTTTTGTTGTTGTTGTCGTTATAATCTAGTTAAGTTGGTTGTATGTTTTATAGGATCTGCAACAAGGGCCAAAATATTTGGCATTTTAATAATTAAATATCTCTCTTCAGTAAGAACCGGTCTGGAATATGTCTAATACTTCATTTTGGAATGGTCTCACCTGGAAGATTACTTAGGGGTGTAAAACAGCTGTCAACCCCTCTAACTACATTCCGCCTCACTACACCGCTAAACCAGAAACTGCTCTGCCCCCCGGGACGGTATTAAAATGCCTGCCGTTGGGAATATTATTTCAACTGCATCTGACAGGGAAGAAGAATGCTGATAATCAAAACCACTTAAAAAAGTATTAGCCTCACAATTTTCATTTCTGCAAATAGAATGTTGTCCTTATTTTTTTTTTTTATGACTGTGTGTATTTCTGTAAAGGAAACCGTATATACATTAAAACATTCGATTGCAAAAACACACCAGCTGACATTCAAGAGCAGAGATGTATTTTTAAATTATTTTCACGCACAAATATAAGCAAAAAATAAATAAATAAAATAAAAATAATCCCCCCTTGTTTGACTGCCAGTTGTATCCGATAGTTTCTTTAAACAACGGACTTTATGATTGAGTATGCACATCTGGAGCAGATGCATAAACAATATGTCTCACCGTTTTTACAATGTAAACTATTAGGGAACATAATGGAGTTTATCCATCACTCTTACTTCCAGCTTGAGTTAAGAATGACAACGTACCACCAGGGCTGGAACCCATAAACCAGTGATTTTATCATATATAAACAAAGCCAATAAAGTTCATTATTGGATCCTGGAGAAGTGATGTGTTCCATTAATGTGTTCTGTATAAGAGATCCAGACGCGGAAAAAGATTCTAATGTATCCCATATCTTCAAAGGCAAATAAATAGTATTATTTAAAACAGCCGATATGTGAACTCAGAGGCTAAAACGGAAATTATAAAGCTGTCTGTCAGCAGCTGATCCTTAACCCCTTCAGGACCCTGCTGGGAAATAAGTGGAAATACGGGGCAGGAAGAAGGTTAATGTTATAAACCTACTGTATGGCCATACATTCCTTTTGCAATATGTAAACAATCCCTCTTCTTATCAAACATCAAAAGAATTAGCTGCAGGAAGTATTTGGCTTTTTCTGGCTTCTAAAATATCACAGTCTATTTGACCTTAAAGGGACATTAAACACTAAACAAATCAATGCTTGAATTATGTATTCAGAGGAAAGATTAGCCTGAGAATAATATGTACATGTATTTTTAAAAATATTAGTTTAAATTTAAAAAAAAAAACAAGGGTAAAGTTAATGTCCGTTAAGGCTCTGACATAATGTAACTTAGGTTACCTTTTCTGTTGAAGTCAATTAGGAACAGTTATAAATGGCTTACTAGAGTGTGCAACCAATGACTGTGCAGAATATAGCCCTTGTTTAACATGAATTGGAAAGCCCACAATATTCAGAATTGAATGACAAGACATTTCTGTTGTGCTGCTATTGAATAATGTATCAGCCAAGTCTTAACATTTTGTAAACAAATGCACACTCTTTTACTGCCATTACTTTTCCATAACCAAACTTCACTCCACCCCCGGATCTGGGCTTAGGTTAGCAAACAACAAGGCAAGCCACTGTCATTATGTTAGTATAAAGTGCACTGCTTTGCAGGTGTTATCAGTTAAATCAGGGACATATATGTAGCATGGTTATCCTTGAGAAGTCAGCAGGGTGTAAATCTGTATTTTTAAGAGCCAAATTACATGAAAAGGGGGCAAAATAAATAATGCTAGCATATTATAGGGATGTTTCATTAAAAATAACTAAACATTTTATATAAAAAAGCTCAACTTTTGTCCATCTGTGATGAACTTATCATTACTATCATGATCATTGTCACTAATAAGTTTAAGGGAACATCATAGTCATTTGTTTCTGAGCTGAAAAATAATATTTTTTTTTCTATTTACGTTTGTATATGTAAATAGTTTTTTCCTTGGCATGATAGATGTTTCTTGAGTTTCATTGCCCTTTAATAGCCCTTTAACTCCTTAACTGCTGAGCCATTTCTACTCCTGTGCTGAGCTGTTTTGCAGTTTTCAGACGCTGCCCATTTTTAGGCCCTACTGTAGGACATTTGTCAGTGAGAAACCTACACATCACATATTGTTTTCAGCAGATTCAAACTATATTATTATTGTATGTATATAATATAACGTGAAACATCTGCAACAATAAGTGTGAAGAAATGCTTTTATTTTATTACATTTCATAAACAACAGTATATTTTCCCCCTAAACTCTATAGTAAAAAAAGGGGCTATCCTCATATAAATAAGGGGCTTTCGGTACAGTTTCATAGCTTTGATCTGCACATAGGGGCTCCCATGAGCGTCTGTTCAAATAAATGGTCATTTATTTCCTCAAAGTGATCACCTGGCTGTTAACACTTATATAGGGGCTTTATTTTAAAGAGGGGCTTCTGGTCTTTAAAACAAGAGGTCTTGGGGTCTCTAGGCATTTTGATTGTCTGTTATAAGTCTGTGTGCTTCTATGGTAAACCCCTGACACCGCATGAAAAAGCAAGTGGACCTTGGGGGCTTCTAGGGCTTAAGGGGTTTGAATACGTATCCCCTCCCCCTAACCGTTCACTTAAAGGGACACTGAACCCAAAATGTTTCATTTGTGATTCAGATAGAGCATGCAATTTTAAGCAACCTTCTAATGTACTCCTATTATTAAATGTTTTTCATTCTCCTGGTTTCTTTATTTGAAATGCAATAATGTAAGTTAAGATGCCGGCCCATTTTTGGTGAACAACCTGGGTTGTTCTTGCTGATTGGTGGATAAATTCATCCACCAATAAAAATGTGCTGTCCACAGTCATGAACCAAAAAAAAAGCTTAGATGCCTTCTTTTTAAAATAAAGATAGCAAGACAATGGAAAAAATTGATAATAGGAATAATTAGAAAGTTGCTTAACATTGCATGCTCTATCTGAATCACGAAAGAAATGTTTTTGGTTCAATGTCCCTTTAAGCCTTGGAGACCAGTAAACCACTAGACCACCAAGGATGTGGGAGGGGGCACCTCTGTGAGCTCTGAATGCACCCCCTGTATGACAACACATGATTATCATCCACACTAAATACATTGTGTAGATGATGACTACGTGCTTTCACACACACTTAAGGGTTAAGATGTCATTTAGCCCTTTAAGACAAGTTAGCCATTTCCTCAGATTTAGCACAATTGGTGATAGCGACCAACCTAGCACGTAAATAAATATTTATCGGAGCCTCAGCGAGACATCAACATAAAAGCAAAATTCTACTTAAACTTCAATTTAATAAATATGAGGGTGAGCACATCTCACTAGTAAGCTTCTTGTTTGCTCTTCCTTATGTTCATTTTTTTTATTTCAAAGACTGTAGGGGATTTATATGTACCGGAGAGGAATGGGAGGGTCACTTTATCTTGCAAATAATATATTATAAATAGCGCTTCCACATAGCCAGTAGTACCCAGTTCAGTATCACATTTATAAATAATCCACTGGTTTTCACACCTCCCTAACAGGCCACATTATGAGGATATCTGAACTAGAGCACAGGTGAAATAATCAGCTGATTAGTAAATACGGTTGTTTTACTTCTCACCCAAGGTTATCCTGGAAATCTGGCCTGTTGGGGATGGCTTGAGGACAGGTCTAAAAAGAAGGCTCTATCTGACTCACAGAGAACAGCAGAAATTAATTTGTTGTAAATGGGATCTTGGACAGCAGTGACAGAAATTCCCAAGAAGAAATCTATACTTTGTTTAGTGTACTGTTATTATTCATTACTATATAGCAGACAAACAGAGGTCCCTGGTCATCTATGGGTTAAGGCGTATAAATGCCACCAAGGAGGGAATGCTGGGTAATTAATTGTGTTTCTTTCTGACAGATTGGTGGGAGGATAAAAATACAATTACAACGTTCTGATGGGCAACTAGCAAGAAAGAGGTTAAATGTCCACATGGGAGGTTTCTGCATGATAACTGACCTCCTGCAGTGCCCCAGTCAAGAGGAGCACAATGGAGTTTCAGCTATGGCTACTCTGCATTTCTAATGATAATAATAGAGGACAATACATTTAGTTCCATTGGAATTGCAAAAGGCAAAAGCCTATGAGACCAGCTTGAAACTTAGAACTGAGTATTTCTTGCACAAACAAGTTGTCTGCATTCCTCAAGAATCTGAATAACAGTATTTATCTCAGCAAAGAAAAATGCAACAGATTCCGTCTGTCCAGCTATGTCAGTCTGTCCAGCTATGTCAGTCTGTCGAGCTATGTCAGTCTGTCCAGCTATATAAGTCTGTCCAGCTATATAAGTCTGTCCAGCTATATAAGTCTGTCCAGCTATGTCAGTCTGTCCAGCTATGTCAGTCTGTCCAGCTATGTCAGTCTGTCTGTAGCTATATCAGTCTGTCTGTAGCTATGTCAGTTTGTCTGTAGCTATGTCAGTCTCTATATAGCTATGTCAGTCTATCTATAGCTATGTCAGTCTGTCTGTAGCTATGTCAGTCTGTCTGTAGCTATGTCAATCTGTCTGTAGCTATGTAAGTCTATCTATAGCTATGTCAGTCTGTCTGTAGCTATGTCAGTCTGTCTGTAGCTATGTCAGTCTCTCTATAGCTATGTCAGTCTGTCTGTAGCTATGTCAGTCTGTCTGTAGCTATGTCAGTCTCTCTATAGCTATGTCAGTCTGTCTGTAGCTATGTCAGTCTGTCTATAGTTATGTCAGTCTATCTATAGCTATGTCAGTCTGTCTGTAGCTATGTCAGTCTGTCTGTAGCTATGTCATTCAGTCTAGCTATGTCAGTCTGTCCAGCTATGTTAGTCAGTCTAGCTATGTCAGTCTGTATGTAGCTATGTCAGTCTGTCTGTAGTTATGTCAGTCTGTCTAGCTATGTCTTTCTGTCCGGCTATGTCAGTCTGTCCAGCTATGTCAGTCAGTCCGGCTATGTTAGTCTGTCTAGCTATGTCAATCTGTCTGTAGCTATGTCATTCTGTCCGGCTATGTCAGTCCGTCCAGCTATGTCACTCTGTCTAGCTCTGTCAGTCTGTCTAGCTCTGTCAGTCTGTCCAGCTCTGTCAGTCTGTCCAGCTCTTTCAGTCTGTCCAGCTATGTCACTCTGTCTAGCTATGTCACTCTGTTCAGCTATGTCACTCTGTCCAGCTATGTCAGTCTGTCTAGCTATGTCAGTCTGTCCAGCTCTGTCAGTTTGTCCAGCTATGTCAGTCTGTCCAGCTATATTAGTCTGTCTAGCTATGTCAGTCTGTCCAGCTATGTCAGTCTGTTCAGCTATGTCAGTCCATCTAGCTATGTCAGTCTGTCCAGCTATGTCAGTCTGTCCAGCTATATCAGTCTGTCCAGCTATGTCAGTCTGTCCAGCTATGTCAGTCTGTCTAGCTATGTCATTCTGTCCAGCTATGTCAGTCTGTCTAGCTATGTCAGTCTGTCTAGCTATGTCAGTCTATCTAGCTATGTCAGTTTGTAAAGGCTATGTCAGTCTGTCCAGCTATGTCAGTCTGTCCAGGTGTATCAGTCTGTCCAGCTATGTTAGTCTGTCCAGCTATATCAGTCTCTCTAGCTATGTCAGTCTGTCTGTAGCTATGTAATTCTGCCCAGCTATGCCAGTCTATCTAGCTATGTAAGTCTGTAAAGGCTATGTCAGTCTGTCCAGCTATGTCAGTCCTCCTGCAACAAGATAAAAATGAGCATGACTGCATCCCACTGAGTGTCATTGTGTAACTGACGCAACAGCTCATAGTCTAGCTCAATCATTCCAAAACTATTCTCCCTTGTTAGGTGGTGGCTTATAGATGCTAAAGCGACATATGCAAAGATTTAAAGAGACAGTATAGTCAAAAGTAAACTTTCATGACTCAGAGCATGCAATTATAAACAACTTTACAAATTACTTTTATTATCTAATTTTCTTCATTGTCTTGGTATCCATAAATGAAAAGCATACCTAGGTATGGTCAGGAGCACTACTGGGATCTAGCTGATGGCTGCTGCACATATACGTCTCTTGCAATTGGATCACCCAATGTGTCCAGCTATCTCACAGTATTGCATTGCTGCTCTTTCAACAAAGGATACAAAGAAAATAAAACAAATTTGTTTTAAGTAAAATAGAAAGTTATTTAAAATGGTAAGCTCTGCCTTAAACACAAATTAAAACATTGTGTTTGAAGTCATTATTAAGCTAAAATAAGCTGATTTTAAATTTTATTTTTTACATTTAAAAAAAAAATTATAATTAAAAGGACAGTGTACTATAAACAGATCCGGTATGTTAGTGAAATTTTAGATGGAGTTTAATTCACCAGTTGTAATAAAGATGCGCTATAACTTACTTTTTATTGCAGAGCTGAAATTCTAATACCCCACGCTCCGGCCGCCCACTTCAAAAATCATTTTTGTGGTGAACTAATGTTTTGAACTGTTCTCCAATCAGCGCTCTAGCCATACGGCACTCACACAATTTTTTTTTATAGCTAGAACGCTGATTGGAGAACAGTTCAAGCCGTTTTCAACGCTACATTAAAAAGTACGTTCTAGCGCATCTTCATTACAACTTGTGTATTAAACTCCAGCTAAAATATCACTTTATTGTATAGGTGTTTGCTGCATGATTTATTCAATACTGTGATTTGGACCTTTCATGTCCCTGTATGTTATTTCTTGTTTTAAGTGCTTTTAAAGTGATTTTATAATTCTCTTTTTTTATTTTCTTGATATTATAAATGTTAAGTTTTATTTGTATTTGTTTCCCTCATATTGTGGTGAGGATTGAGAACCCCTCCGTTTCATTGTGTGTCCTCTCTTTTGGACCAATCTAATTTAGTGTTTCCTAGAGTGCTTAAAAGATGCTACTTTTTCTTTTATTTCTGTACTTAATTGCAGCACTCTCACCTGGAACAAAATAAAGTCCTCACCTTCCTATATATATATACAGTGAGAATACATAAACACATTGTGACACGACAAGGTTTATGACGGTAACATTCCGAGCATAATCAGCACTCTGAGGTTTTATAGACATTAACCATTTCTCAAAGAAGCAGCTCCAAAAAAGTTTGTAAAAGCAATAATGTCATATGTTATTGCCTTCAAGTACCAAAAGGTGTAAGAACGGCTGTCTCAGTATTGGCCACTAAAGCGCAAGGTTGTTTACGATTTCCCCACTTCCCTGCACCCAGCAGAGATAATATTGCCGTAAGGTAAAAACAAACGTATACATTTAGAAAACAGGTGTCTTGTTCATGCAGGTAATTTGGCACAAGTACATTACTGCTCTCGGCACACACTACATACACAAGTAAATCACATTCACAAATCAGCATAATCTGTGTATTTTACAGACCAGTTTGTAACTGTTTAGGAAGTTTAATGCCATATTAAATTTATAATGCAAATACAATAAATCATGTAAATAAGATTGGTATATATATTCATTATAAAATGTTCTTGTTTTTTATGTAAAATTGCTCTGAAATTGCCCTTGTCCTATGTTCTTAGAGAGGCTGGAGGAGATTACGTAACCTAAATTTGCTGTATACTCTCTGTAAATACTAAATAGTGACTAGCACACAAGCTCGTTTACAGCTTGGCCTCAATTAAAGGGACAGTATACTGTAAAATAGTTTTTCCCTTAATGTGTTTACAATTGCTTTTTTTACCAACTGCAGAGTAAAAAATGTATGAAAATTAGCTTTTTAAGGTTTATTTCTGTATATTAAAGCTCTGATTTTGTGTTTTGAAGCCACAGCCTAATAAAATAGGTTGAGCTTGTAGGTATAATCAGATCTCATTACTGTATCACATTGTGCACATATACCTGCTTCTTTATCTTATATCTGTCCTTAAAACAATCACCAATACTTTGAGAGAACAATGGAAAATAAACATTTTATTACCTTATCTCTTCTTTATCACACTGGGAGTGTAATTTCTTCTGCTGGTTGTGTTTACAAAGCTTATCTATAGCTGGTACGCGCGGCCACAAACTTTCAGAATAGGTGGGTATACCACATGCTAAATTAACAATTTCAAATGCCAATATAAGGGTAAAGGAGCTACTTGTAAACAATTAAATACACTCCAGCAGGTAAAGTGGATCATTGGGAACAAATTAAAGGGGAGAACATTTTTGAGTAAACTGTCCCTTTAAGGGAGATATAATAAGCATTTTTCAAGCAGTTGATTAAACAATTATAATTTTCTTATGTAAGCTTCAGGTATTATTAAAAATATATATTTTGCAGGCAGATCTGTTTGTACTGAAGTGCTTAAAGGGACAATATAATACAAAACGTGATTCCCCGTAAATGTGTTTCCAATTACTTTGTTTTACCATTTAAAGAAAATAAATATATATGGGAAATTGTTCCTTTAGGATTATTTTAGTATATGAATTAGATTGTTTTTACTTTTTGAAAACACAGCCTATTAAAATGGGCTGAGCTTGCAGTGAGATTATCTTCATATGCACACACACAGTCTCCTTTTCCTAGCTATGTCTGTAAACATATATACAGAATGATTAAAAATGAAAGTTTTAGTACTTTTCTCTGTTACCCCACTGTGAGTGTAATTTATTTTCCTGGTTATATTTACATAACTTTTCCAAAACCAAAACATACATTTTTTTTAATGTTTCAAATTACAAAATAAAGCTTAAGAAGCTATTTGTAATCCATTTAATACACTCAAGTAGGTAAAATAAATAATTGGGGAGAAAAAAATACAGAACACTGTCCCTTTAATTGCTGATTGATACTATGTATCCCAAAATTTGTCATAACACAGCAGTTATCAGCAAATAACGACATGAAAGTTAAGAGTTTGTGCACAATACTAAGCAAGCACTGTATAGCAAGTAGCCAGGTCAGGCAATTTGCAACATAGGGCTAGGCAAATGTATATGTGTGTATAAATGTATGTATATATATGTATGTATATATATATATATATATATATATATATACATACACACATATTAACACATAAATATAAATGTATGTATTCATATACATATATATTTAATATTTGCTGCCCAATGCTGCACAGCTTACCCCCTGTGCTGTGCTAGGTTCTGTGCCGTGTCAGATGTATCGGAACGAGGCTCCCATTGGAGCCTATCAAAGTGCGCTCTCGTGAGCACAAAGCTTCCAGGCAATGCGAACACGAGGTCGCATTCTCATTGAGCTTTACTTGTAATACCAGTGCACATTTGCGTGTGCCGGTATTACTGAGTGGAGCACAAGATATTTTGCGCTCCACTCGTAATCTGGTCCATATTGTTTTATATTTTTTCTCCCATTAAAACGTAAAGATAGATGCGCCTGAGGCTGCTGCTTCCTACGTACACTAGACGCATGTTCAAAGTAACTGTAGAATTTGAGCTATGATTTGGGTGCTAGAATTTAGTAATAGTCTCTTGCATATTAAAGAACAGCAAATATTACATGACACCAGTTTTAGTAAAAGCTATTTAATTGTATATTGAAAACTACCAATGAATGTATTTTGTGTGCACTACTGATCCTATGGACCCAATGGTCAGTGGTTTGAATATTTCTTTTGTAAATAGGGGACAGGCGCGGAAAATCACAAAAATAATTAATAATATTAAAAATAAGAGATTTTATCCAGCTCAGCAGTATTCACATTCTCCCACCCCGCAAAAGAGTGGGGCTTGATATGTCTACATCAAACTCAGAAGTTGGTGAGAAGAATGAGAAGTTAAGTAAGCGGTTTTGTATGCAGATACACGTGCCAGACTTCCAAAGGAGGTAGCACGAGCAAATATTATAAAGAAATCCAAAGATGTCTAGGATATGTATAAGTTATAGTAAGAATTAAGGTTGCATTCAAGAACAAAAAAAGGACAGGATTTATAGGCCTTATGGTTCTTATCAGATGTCAAAATCGAAACAAGGGATCCCTGGTTCCTGTGATTAAACACAATATATGGGAATAAAACTGAGATAATATGAGCTTGAGATAACAATCTAGTTCAGGGATTCTCAACTAGGATTTCTGGATACACTAACATGTCCTGTGACCTGGCCAGAAGTGCCACTGAATTAAGTTTTTTCTTTCATGATTTAGAGCATGCGATTTTAAACAATGTTCTAATTTACTTGTATTGTCAGATTTTCTTCATTCTCTTGGTATCTTTTGTTGAAAAGCAGGGATTTTTGCCTTGAAGCCGACCATTTCTGGATCACTATCTGGCAGCAGTTTTGCATGAGTGTTATCCATTTGCAAGATCACTAGATAGCAGCACTTCATTTCCTGCCATGTACTGCACGAGATCTCTTAACACAAAATATCATGGGAACAAAGCAAAATTTGATAAAATAAGTACATTGGAAACTTTTTTAATATTGTACGCTCTGTCTGAGTGTCACAAGAAAAAATGTGGGTTTATATCCCTTTAACGCTAATAAAGCGAGGTGCATAAAGTGCGTAATCTGATTTACAAAACCATCACAATTCGCTAAATACAGAACACAGTATATTATTATGCTTTATTCGGTTCCGGCTAAGTTACTAATGCATTAACAGATTTTGATGCATTTCTCATCATTTGCCTTTGTTTGCTCACAAATTGTACAGAATAAGTGGAATCACAAATTGTACAGAATAAGTGGAATCGCTATGTACAGAATAAGTGGAATCACAAATTGTACAGAATAAGTGGAATCACAAATTGTACAGAATAAGTGGAATCGCTATGTACAGAATAAGTGGAATCGCTATGTACAGAATAAGTGGAATCGCTATGTACAGAATAAGTGGAATCGCTATGTACAGAATAAGTGGAATCGCTATGTACAGAATAAGTGGAATCGCTATGTACAGAATAAGTGGAATCGCTATGTACAGAATAAGTGGAATCGCTATGTACAGAATAAGTGGAATCGCTATGTACAGAATAAGTGGAATCGCTATGTACAAATATTTGAGAAACACCAATCTAGTCTCTGAAACACCAATGTTAATGTCAGTTTAGAGTATAGGAAAATAAAACCCTTGTTCACCTGGAATTAATTAGCCGGCACTAAATCAAAGGAAATTCTGAGGGTAAACGCAAATACTTTTACATTTAAAAACAAAAAAGTGCTACCGATTTTATGAGTGACTGATTCCCTGATTTAATATTTACATTGTAACCTTAACTCTTGGCTGCTAGAGAGGGGTTCAAATGTGCCCCCCATCCATTCACAGAAGCTGTATAATGATATCTAAAAACAAGACCTTTAAGTCATTTATATGTTGAGATCTGGCAGAAAATGACAGTTTGCTTTTGGGGAAAAAAAATGAAGATTTCGTGCATAAAGAAAAAAAAAATAACTGCTACAGTCTAAAAAAAATGCTTTTTACAATGGGGAAAGGGCTGCTAATGTTTTGGGCAGTGGGAAGAGAAAAAAAAATTCTTAAACATGAATTGAAATCATATTAAACCACCTAGCACTTATACAACACTCTGGCATATGTTGCCGCTATACTGATCATTGGTTGAAATATTTATACAGTTTAAGAGCCTGATAATTTACTCTTTTTAGGGACTGGGGAAAATTAGACATATTGATCTACACAGAACTGTTCTAAAAAAGTTTTTAGAGAAAAGTAACATTTTTATGGGTCCCTTTATTTGTAAAGTCCTTATATAAATATAACAATAATCATCTTGTGAATAGAAAATAAATACTTTTATATGAAATACATGATTGTGGATGCATAACTGACGGGGTAGGAAAAAAAGTATTGAAATGCTTTTCAAACAGACACAGAAATAACTTGATGTCATAAGTTAATGTATGGAAATCTCCAACCCGTAAAAATAAAAAGAATATATATATTTTCTTTTCCTGTTAATGGAGCAGTTGAATAAGATCTATGTGGGAAAATATTCACCATTACCTTCAAACAGATTTAAAACATTAGCAGATTCCTAAAATACAGTTTAATCACAGACTGGTAAATTCTACAATTAATATATTATGTTTAGAAAATTGCTGAAAGTTTGCATAGTTTGTGTAGATATTATTTACGTTCCCTGAAGAACATTCTTGGACAAAAAATACATATAAAAAAAAACAACTGACCAACCCGCTGACAATACAATCAATGTTAATAAAGCTGAGGAAATCCAGGATGTATTTTTTAAAAAGTAGATCCAAAATGCTCACTTAAGAATGCACAAAACTTAGATATAGAAATTATGCTAAACTTGTGAAACGCGTTTCTGAAAAACCATTCAGAAACAAAACACAAAAGAATGCATTTATTCTATCCAATAATACTTTTGTACATAACTGTAAGTTCAAAAATAAATGCAATTATATTTATATATATATATATATATATATATATATATATATATTTTTATATATATATTCACACATATATATTTATTTGTATACAATTAAACAACACAGATCTAATAGACAGACTAATAACTACTTAATTTAGAGATAAATTAATTAATTTGGTATCTCCAGAAACAAGCACAAAAAAACAGCTTTTATCAGTTAAAGTTAAACATAAGTACAACTATACTGGAAAAAACTATTTATTAAAATGTACACATATATATTTAAAAATATGTATATTTGACCATATAATAGACAAACAGTCCTTTGTAGATAATATATAAGTTGCAAAACATTATACTACTGTATAACATACAAAAGATAATTTAGATACATAGCACAAAAATGATATGCATAATTAATAATTATCATTTCATACAGTATGTTTTTATCTTATCGTTATTGCTTATTTCCCATCAATATCTTCAGCTAGTTGAATATCACTGGGTGAGACATTAAATTATACAAAACCAACATAAAAAAGTTCTGTAGAGGAAGTCCCTATATACAGGGAAATCACAGACATTCTTGTGCTGTAAATTATTTTGATTGAATATTTAATTGAGCTTTTTTATTTTTTTTTAACGTGGCGCTTAAAAGCAGTTAATGAACTGAGCTGTTTGCTTTGGCGAATTATTGTCATCAATCATATAAACTACACAGTAAGGGATTTTTTTTGTATGTTTTTGAAAGCAAATGCTTTTGTAACCCTGCATCTGCCAAGGATAGCAGACACTTAACAGGCAATACAGTATATGTATTCCATTTGACACTCAGGGGTTAAATGAGGTCTGAAGCAACAAAATAGACAGTAATGAATGCAGCCTTAAGAAATAAATGAATCTGACCCTGGTTTTGCAGTCACACATGCAGCGATTTTCGTATATGTTCTGGTGTGCAGACGTATTTAGATAATTGTCACTAGCTTTTCAGAGAAGCTGGTTATATAAGACAGTGCAGAATTGAGAGCTGACAATTTGGAAACTGGTAACTGCCCATGTGGGGGTTAAAACGCATCAGTTGATCGGCTCAAGGCAGACAGAAAGCTTGCAGACTCTGCTTTTCAACTGGTATAGAATCTACCCTAAATATCCCTACTGAGCATGGATCCAAGCATGCAGCAGCGGACAGCGAAGATTTATTTTGCCAATAACAAAATGGATTTTTAACCTCTTTGCTGCCAGAGATGGCTACAATTCAATTTAGAGCATTGCCCTGCAGTTCAAATATAGAATCAAAAGGTTAACCATTAAAAAGAACAGAATGGGAAAAAGCCATCAACAGTTGCTTTTACTTTGTAATATTACAAAATATTTCTAGCTACGCAATGAGTTTCAGCCATCTCTGGCAGACAAGAGGTTAATGAATACAAGTTAGTTTTTAATCCTTAAAGCTACAAAATTGGGTTAAATTTAACACTGTTGGTTGTTGGGTCAGAACAACTTTTTCATATTTCACACATTCTTCCAGCTATGGATGTAATATGTATAAATACAATAGGAAAGTTTGTGAAGGATTCGTACAGTTACAATCAGATGCCGGAGGGTGTTTTGTTTTGTGATACATTATCTGCTCATCGAAGAGTTTATAATGAGATAAGATGAGGAATTCCAGCTGCAGTGACATAAGCAGAAATGTGCACAAGCACTAAGCAAACTAAATATTATCCTGAAATGACCAATGAATAGAAATAATATATAATAATAGATATAAGTACATGATAAATAAATGCACATGGATCTTACTATAGTAAGTGCTCTAACTCACTGATATAAAAAAATCAGACTGAGAAGAGATCATCAGATTCAGTTTACAACATGAAGAACCTGCACTGCCTGGGTCTACACTGTATCTACAGGACATGTTAAGTTCATAGGCTCCTGCACTAAATAAGCATTTGTTTATCCACAGAAAACACCAACACAATAACCCAGACATTGAGGAAGGACAATGGTTAAGCTGCTCCAGACACACCTACAGTCAGTGCAACCTCCCCCTGAGCCACCAGGCATCTCCCTGTAACATCCAGCAGATTTAGCATCATCCTTGTCATAAAACATAAAGCTCAGGCTGGTACTTACAGTGACTCTGGGTCTGCTCAGCTGCTTCTGATACATCCACCAGCCAGCACTTCCCAATGGGTATCTGAGAGCTTGCACTGCACTGGCTGCACAGCATTTAGGCTCTTTTAAACTCACACACTGAGCCCATGTGACTGAGAAAGCCACTGGCAGAGAAGGACTTGCAGAATAGGATGCACCACGAGCTCTTATAAGGCTGCTCTGTGCGCCCCCTAGCCCAGACTGGAGGTAGTGCAGGAGCAATGCTGCGTGCCTATGCAAACCTGTGGCTTTTACTTTTGTTTTTATTAGAACAATAATAATAATTATTATTATTATTATTATTAATAAAATACTTATTATTGTCACCTATTAAACCATCTTCTTAATGTTATACAAATAGTATTAGCAATAATTATATGTCATGATTTCTGTATTATATATTTCCCACAGTAACCCTAAATACCAACCATAATAAATGAATCCCTAAAGTAGGTTTTAATTCTAATACATGAAAAATAAATGTTCCAAAAAGCTGTTTATTTCTATAACGTCAAATATTTGGCTGTCATTTTTTTATTCATATAATCACAAACTCTAATCTTATTTAAAACACAGGCTTTGGGGGCTGTAAAAAACAGACAAAAAAAAAAATAAACAATTTAATTTGAGTTTAACATCCCCAAACTTCAGGTTATAATTTAGGGAGTTTCTTTTTCATTTACCTATATAAAAACACACGCATATGTACTTACACAAATACACACACAAACACACACATATGTACTTACACAAACACACACATAAACACACACATATGTACTTACACAAATACACACATATACACACACAAACACACACATATGTACTTACACAAATACACACATATACACACACAAACACACACATATGTACTTACACAAACACACACACAAACACACACATATGTACTTACACAAATACACACATATACACACACAAACACACACATATGTACTTACACAAACACACACATAAACACACACATATGTACTTACACAAATACACACATATACACACACAAACACACACATATGTACTTACACAAACACACACATAAACACACACATATGTACTTACACAAATACACACATATACACACACAAACACACACATATGTACTTACACAAACACACACATATACACACACAAACACACACATATACACACACACAAACACACACATATGTATTTACACAAATACACACATATACACACACAAACACACACATATGTACTTACACAAACACACACATATACACACACAAACACACACATATGTACTTACACAAACACACACATATACACACACAAACACACACATATACACACACACACACATATACACACACACACAAACACACACATATGTACTTACACAAATACACACATATACACACACAAACACACACATATGTACTTACACAAACACACACAAACACACACATATACACACACAAACACACACATATAAACACACAAACACACACATATGTACTTACACAAACACACACATATACACACACACACATATACACACACACACATATACACACACAAACACACACATATACACACACAAACACACACATATACACACACAAATACACACATATACACAACCAAACACACACATATGTACTTACACAAACACACACATATACACACACAAACACACACATATACACACACAAACACACACATATGTACTTACACAAATACACACATATACACACACAAACACACACATATACACACACAAACACACACGTACTTACACAAACACACACATATGTACTTACACAAATACACACATATACACACACATATACACACACAAACACACACGTACTTACACAAACACACACATATGTACTTACACAAACACACACATATACACACAAACACACACGTACTTACACAAACACACACATATGTACTTACACAAATACACACATATACACACACAAACACACACGTACTTACACAAACACACACATATGTACTTACACAAATACACACATATACACACACAAACACACACATATGTACTTACACAAACACACACATATGTACTTACACAAATACACACATATACACACACAAACACACACATATGTACTTACACAAACACACACATATCTACTTACACAAACACACACACATATGTACTTACACAAATAGACACATATACATACCAAAACACACACATATGTACTTACACAAACACACACGTACTTAAACAAACACACACATATGTACTTACACAAATACACACATATACATACCAAAACACACACATATGTACTTACACAAACACACACATATGTACTTACACAAACACACACATATGTACTTACACAAATACACACATATACATACACAAACACACACATATGTACTTACACAAACACATACATATGTACTTACACAAACACACACACATGTACTTACACAAACACACGCATATGTACTTACACAAACACACACATATACACACACAAACACACACATATACACACACACAAACACACACATATGTACTTACACAAATACACACATATACACACACAAACACCCACATATGTACTTACACAAATACACACATATACACACACAAACACACACATATGTACTTACACAAACACACACATATCTACTTACACAAACACACACATATGTACTTACACAAATACACACATATACATACCAAAACACACACATATGTACTTACACAAACACACACGTACTTACACAAACACACACATATGTACTTACACAAATACACACATATACATACCAAAACACACACATATGTACTTACACAAACACACACATATGTACTTACACAAACACACACATATGTACTTACACAAATACACACATATACATACACAAACACACACATATGTACTTACACAAACACACACATATGTACTTACACAAATACACACATATACATACCAAAACACACACATATGTACTTACACAAACACACACATATGTACTTACACAAACACACACATATGTACTTACACAAATACACACATATACATACACAAACACACACATATGTACTTACACAAACACATACATATGTACTTACACAAACACACACATATGTACTTACACAAACACACACATATGTACTTACACAAACACACACATATACACACACAAACACACACATATACACACACACAAACACACACATATGTACTTACACAAATACACACATATACACACACAAACACACACATATGTACTTACACAAATACACACATATACACACACAAACACACACATATGTACTTACACAAACACACACATATCTACTTACACAAACACACACATATGTACTTACACAAATACACACATATACATACCAAAACACACACATATGTACTTACACAAACACACACGTACTTACACAAACACACACATATGTACTTACACAAATACACACATATACATACCAAAACACACACATATGTACTTAAACAAACACACACATATGTACTTACACAAACACACACATATGTACTTACACAAATACACACATATACATACACAAACACACACATATGTACTTACACAAACACACACATATGTACTTACACAAATACACACATATACATACCAAAACACACACATATGTACTTACACAAACACACACATATGTACTTACACAAACACACACATATGTACTTACACAAATACACACATATACACACACAAACACACACATATGTACTTACACAAACACATACATATGTACTTACACAAACACACACACATGTACTTACACAAACACACGCATATGTACTTACACAAACACACACATATACACACACAAACACACACATATACACACACACAAACACACACATATGTACTTACACAAATACACACATATACACACACAAACACACACATATGTACTTACACAAATACACACATATACACACACAAACACACACATATGTACTTACACAAACACACACATATCTACTTACACAAACACACACATATGTACTTACACAAATACACACATATACATACCAAAACACACACATATGTACTTACACAAACACACACGTACTTACACAAACACACACATATGTACTTACACAAATACACACATATACATACCAAAACACACACATATGTACTTAAACAAACACACACATATGTACTTACACAAACACACACATATGTACTTACACAAATACACACATATACATACACAAACACACACATATGTACTTACACAAACACACACATATGTACTTACACAAACACACACATATACACACACAAACAGACACATATGTACTTACACAAACACACACATATACACACACAAACAGACACATATGTACTTACACAAACACACATATATACACACACAAACAGACACATATGTACTTACACAAACACACACATATACAGACACAAACACACACAAATGTACTTACACAAACACACACATATGTACTTACACAAACACACACATATGTACTTACAGAAATACACACATATACACACAAACACACACATATGCACTTACACAAACACACACATATGTACTTACACAAATACACACATATACACACACAAACACACACATATGTACTTACACAAACACACACATATGTACTTACACAAACACACACACATATGTACTTACACAAACACACACATATACACACACAAACAGACACATATGTACTTACACAAACACACACATATACACACACAGACACATATGTACTTACACAAACACACACATATACAAACACAAACAGACACATATGTACTTACACAAACACACACATATACACACACAGACACATATGTACTTACACAAACACACACGTACTTACACAAACACACACGTACTTACACAAATACACACATATACACACACAAACACACACACACATATGTACTTGCACAAATACACACATATAGACACACAAACACACACATATGTACTTACACAAACACACACACATATGTACTTACACACACACACACACATATGTACTTACACAAACACACACATATGTACTTACACAAACACACATATATGTACTTACACAAATACACACATATACACACACAAACACACACATATGTACTTACACAAACAAACACATATACACACACATGTACAAACACACATATGTACTTACACAAACACACATATGTACTTACACAAACACACACATATACACACACAAACACACACATATGTACTTACACAAACACACATACAGTATGTACTTACACAAACACACACATATACACACACATATGTACTTACACAAATACACACATATACACACACAAACACACACGTACTTACACAAACACACACATATGTACTTACACAAATACACACATATACACACACAAACACACACATATGTACTTACACAAACACACACATATGTACTTACACAAATACACACATATACACACACAAACACACACATATGTACTTACACAAACACACACATATCTACTTACACAAACACACACACATATGTACTTACACAAATACACACATATACATACCAAAACACACACATATGTACTTACACAAACACACACGTACTTAAACAAACACACACATATGTACTTACACAAATACACACATATACATACCAAAACACACACATATGTACTTACACAAACACACACATATGTACTTACACAAACACACACATATGTACTTACACAAATACACACATATACATACACAAACACACACATATGTACTTACACAAACACATACATATGTACTTACACAAACACACACACATGTACTTACACAAACACACGCATATGTACTTACACAAACACACACATATACACACACAAACACACACATATACACACACACAAACACACACATATGTACTTACACAAATACACACATATACACACACAAACACCCACATATGTACTTACACAAATACACACATATACACACACAAACACACACATATGTACTTACACAAACACACACATATCTACTTACACAAACACACACATATGTACTTACACAAATACACACATATACATACCAAAACACACACATATGTACTTACACAAACACACACGTACTTACACAAACACACACATATGTACTTACACAAATACACACATATACATACCAAAACACACACATATGTACTTAAACAAACACACACATATGTACTTACACAAACACACACATATGTACTTACACAAATACACACATATACATACACAAACACACACATATGTACTTACACAAACACACACATATGTACTTACACAAATACACACATATACATACCAAAACACACACATATGTACTTACACAAACACACACATATGTACTTACACAAACACACACATATGTACTTACACAAATACACACATATACATACACAAACACACACATATGTACTTACACAAACACATACATATGTACTTACACAAACACACACACATGTACTTACACAAAACACACGCATATGTACTTACACAAACACACACATATACACACACAAACACACACATATACACACACACAAACACACACATATGTACTTACACAAATACACACATATACACACACAAACACACACATATGTACTTACACAAATACACACATATACACACACAAACACACACATATGTACTTACACAAACACACACATATGTACTTACACAAACACACACATATGTACTTACACAAATACACACATATACATACCAAAACACACACATATGTACTTACACAAACACACACGTACTTACACAAACACACACATATGTACTTACACAAATACACACATATACATACCAAAACACACACATATGTACTTAAACAAACACACACATATGTACTTACACAAACACACACATATGTACTTACACAAATACACACATATACATACACAAACACACACATATGTACTTACACAAACACACACATATGTACTTACACAAATACACACATATACATACCAAAACACACACATATGTACTTACACAAACACACACATATGTACTTACACAAACACACACATATGTACTTACACAAATACACACATATACATACACAAACACACACATATGTACTTACACAAACACATACATATGTACTTACACAAACACACACACATGTACTTACACAAACACACGCATATGTACTTACACAAACACACACATATACACACACAAACACACACATATACACACACACAAACACACACATATGTACTTACACAAATACACACATATACACACACAAACACACACATATGTACTTACACAAATACACACATATACACACACAAACACACACATATGTACTTACACAAACACACACATATCTACTTACACAAACACACACATATGTACTTACACAAATACACACATATACATACCAAAACACACACATATGTACTTACACAAACACACACGTACTTACACAAACACACACATATGTACTTACACAAATACACACATATACATACCAAAACACACACATATGTACTTACACAAACACACACATATGTACTTACACAAACACACACATATGTACTTACACAAATACACACATATACATACACAAACACACACATATGTACTTACACAAACACACACATATGTACTTACACAAACACACACATATACACACACAAACAGACACATATGTACTTACACAAACACACACATATACACACACAAACAGACACATATGTACTTACACAAACACACATATATACACACACAAACAGACACATATGTACTTACACAAACACACACATATACAGACACAAACACACACAAATGTACTTACACAAACACACACATATGTACTTACACAAACACACACATATGTACTTACAGAAATACACACATATACACACAAACACACACATATGCACTTACACAAACACACACATATGTACTTACACAAATACACACATATACACACACAAACACACACATATGTACTTACACAAACACACACATATGTACTTACACAAACACACACACATATGTACTTACACAAACACACACATATACACACACAAACAGACACATATGTACTTACACAAACACACACATATACACACACAGACACATATGTACTTACACAAACACACACATATACAAACACAAACAGACACATATGTACTTACACAAACACACACATATACACACACAGACACATATGTACTTACACAAACACACACGTACTTACACAAACACACACGTACTTACACAAATACACACATATACACACACAAACACACACACACATATGTACTTGCACAAATACACACATATAGACACACAAACACACACATATGTACTTACACAAACACACACACATATGTACTTACACACACACACACACATATGTACTTACACAAACACACACATATGTACTTACACAAACACACATATATGTACTTACACAAATACACACATATACACACACAAACACACACATATGTACTTACACAAACAAACACATATACACACACATGTACAAACACACATATGTACTTACACAAACACACATATGTACTTACACAAACACACACATATACACACACAAACACACACATATGTACTTACACAAACACACATACAGTATGTACTTACACAAACACACACATATACACACACATATGTACTTACACAAACACACACATATGTACTTACACAAACACACACATATACACACACACACATATGTACTTACACAAACACACACATATACACACACAAACACAACATATGTACACACACATATACACACACAAACACACACATATGTACACGCACAAAAACACACATATGTACACACACAAACACATTCATATGTACACACACAAACACATTCATATGTTCACACATATGTACACACATATGTACACACACAAACACACACAGACACATTAATATGTACGTACACAAACACATTTCTACAGTATAAACACACAAACACACACACACATGTACACACACACATGTACTCACACAAACACATTAATATGTACTTACACAAACACATTCATATGTACTTACACAAACACACACGTATGTACACACACATATGTACACACACAAACACACACAAATACACACATATGTACACACTCAAACACATTCATATGTAATTACACACACATATGTACACACACATATGTACACACACAAATGTACACACATATGTACACACACAAACACACACAAATGTACACACATATGTACACACACAAACACATTCATATGTACTTACACAAACACATTCATATGTACACACACAAACACACACATATGTACACACGCAAACACACATATGTAAACACACACATATGTACACACACAAACACACACATATGTACACGCACAAAAACAAACACATTAATATGTACTTACACAAACACATTTATATATACACACAGAAACACACACACATATGTACACACACAAACACATTAACATATACTTACACAAACACATTCATATGTACTTACACAAACACACTATATGTACACACATAAACACACACGTATGTACACACACATATGTACACACACATATGTACACAAACAAACACACATATGTACACACAAGCACACTTATATGTACACACACAAACACACACATACGTACACAGACAAACACACATATATGTATATACACACATATACACACACAAACACTCATATGTACACAAACATATATATATATATATACTGTATATATATATATATATATAAACACACACATATATACACACACAAAAACACTCATATGAACACACACAAACACACTCATATGTACACACACACACACACATATATATATATATATATATATATATACATACACATATATAGACACATATACACACAAACACACTCATATGCACACACACAAACACACCAGTGATGTGCGGTGACTTCAGAGGCTGGTGAGGCAGTGTCTAGGAATCGGATACGCCTTCATTCTTTAGATATCCTTTGTTGAAGAAATAGCAATTGCACATGGGCGAGCCAATATCTATATGCAGCCACCATTCAGTATCTACTGAGCATATTTAGATATGATTTTCAACAAAGGATATCTGGTTTTCTTCATTCTTTTGATATCCTTTGTTGAAAAGCATATCTAAATATGCTCAGTAGATACTGAGCATATTTAGATATGAATTTCAACAAAGGATATCTGATTTCCTTCATTCTTTTGATATCCTTTGTTGAAAAGCATATCTAAATATGCTCAGTAGCTATGAGCATATTTAGATATGATTTTCAACAAAGGATATCAAAAGAATGAAGGAAATCAGATATCCTTTGTTGAAAAGCATATATAAATATGCTTAGAAGCTACTGAGCATATTTAGATATGAATTTCAACAAAGGATATCAAAAGAATGAAGAAAACCAGATATCCTTTGTTGAAATTCATAACAATTAGATATACAAAGGGCATACGTTGGCACCACTACAAATATTACTATTTTGAATAAATGTAATTACCTTGTATCTAAGCCTCTGCAGACTGCCCCCTTATTTCAGTTCTTTTGACAGGCTTGCATGTTAGCCAATTAGAACTGTCTCCATGGTAAATTCACGTGCATGAGCTCAATGTTATCTATATGAAAAACGTGAACTAATGCCCTCTAGTGGTGAAAAACAATCAAAATGCATTTAGATTAGAGGCGGCCTTCAAGGTCTAAGAAATTAGCATATGAACCTACTAGGTTTAGCTTTCAACTAAGAATACCAAGAGAACAAAGCAAAATTGGTGATAAAAGTAAATTGGAAAGTTGTTTAAAATTACATGCCCTATTTGAAACATGCAAGTTTTTTTTGGACTTGACTGTCCCTTTAAATAGACAGATCCTGTGTTTTCTTCTATGTCCAATTTCTCTGCATTCATCATCACCACAGTTGCAAGTCAGTACTCATGAAAAAAAAATCCTGATTCAGATAGAGAATACAATTTTAAATAACTTTCCAATTGACTTATTTTAATGATCTAATTTGCTTCACTCTCTTTTCACCCTTTTTTAAAGGAGAAGCAATGCACTACTGGGAACTAGCTGAACACATTGGGTGAGCAAATAACATGAGGCAGATATGTGCAGCCACCAATCGGCAGCTCCTGAGCAAACAAAAGATACCAAGAGAACAAAACATATTAGATAATAGAAGTAAATTGGAAAGTTGTTTAAAATCAATTGCTCTATCTGAATCATGAACGAAAATATTTGGGTTTCATGTCCCTTTAACCCTGTTATTAAATGTGTTATCTTCACCTTTATTAATTCCATTAAACACAATGTAAACTACTGGAGATTTCCAAACAAAATTTAATATATATATATATATATATATATATATATATATATATATATATATATATATATATATATATAATGCCACAACATACTTTTAATACACATATTTAAAGGAACAGTCTAGTCAAAAATAAAGGTTCATAATTCAGAAAATAAATATGATTTTGACTGTCCCTTTAAAAAGAAGTTTTTTTTAGACTTCAACAGAAGATATATAAGGGGATATATAGGGGGCGACTTATCAAGCTGAGGCGGACAGGGGTGCAATACGCACCCCTGTCCACCGCAGCTCGCCTCTGGCGGGCTGAATTCTCCTGAATTCAGCACTGATCACGAGCGTTATTTTGCGCTTGCGTGCAATCCTGCCCCTGCCTGCGCACAGCGGGCAGGAGCTGTTAATCTCCCCGGTCAGACTATACCGGGGAGATTGAAATTCGCCACTTTAGAGGTGGTGAAAGGTTAGGAAAACAGCGGTCTGATTACCACTGCTTGTTAAATACTGCGTGCAGGTTCTCTTCTGTAGTAGTGCACATTGATAAATAGTATAAGTAAATAAAAAAACACATCCAAGTATGCAGAGTCTGCGCAATAAGTGTGTCACTTCAGGGACATTCCTGAGTCAGGCCTCACTGTAATGCTCTACTGGTGAATGAGAGGTTTGGTGTCTAATGAAGCAGAACTGTTCAGACTTTTTCAGAAAACATTTAATAAACATACATCTTAGTCATCCTACTAAATTTTGACAGCTGAAGTATGGTTTATAAGGAATGCTTAGCCCAATGCCTGACAGATGGCTGTGTGATGCATCAATACACAATGTAGAATAAATTATTTTAAGCATGTATTATATAACTGACTCAAATGAGAGATATATTTTAGGATTTTATAATACCATTTTAAAAGGTAAAAATCTAGAATAAAAAAAAATTCTCAATTACAGTTAATGGGCATAATTACATATTGTGCACCCCTAGGCACAGATTATTTAGGGGCCTCATACCACTTCAGGTGAATTATGCCACTAACATCCCCACTTATTTGTTTTTAAGTATATTTTTAACAGAAGGCCAAAAAGGCTCTAATGCAGCACAGAAATTGTCCAATTGGCTACAACTCAAATATCAGATAACAGATTACATAAATACATTACTACTAGACAGGCTAGACAGGTGGTCCTATCTGTCCAGATGCCCATATACAGTTGCCTACTGCGCCTAAGTAGTAGTACTCTATTCTGGATAATAGTAGTGTATTTTAAATTTCAGTACTATAAAAAATAGATTACATTCTGCTAGTAGTACAATTACTCATTAATTAGTTGAACAGTAAATGAACACCATCATGTCTTCAGGCAGTAATAAGCATAGGAAAAAAAATCTATGCCTGCATTTACAGCAGGTAACGGACAAATATTTGTAATATGTAATGAGGAGTTGGGCAAGTAAAGTCATGTCTTCTTTAGAGCAACTAGCCAAATTATTCCCACAAATCCAAAATTATTATTTTGTTGTTTTTCTGTCTACAAATAAAAAGATAAAATAAATATGATTCTGATGCAGACTATGAGGTAACAAAAGATCAGCTTTTAAATCACTGTCATACTTAAAATGGCGATTTCGCTATTAACTTGTTCCAACTTGCTGGTTACATTGAGGAAATTCATCCAAATTACAAGTTTGAGGTGTTTTGTTGCAGAAAGGCCACAAAAATTGTAATAAAAAGGATAGGAGACAATAACTGTTCGTTTTACAGTAACAAGTTCGTTTTACAGTTAACATTGCACCAGCTGCTATTATTACTAACCTATAAGGCACTGAGACTCCTGACAACAGAGACTGGGAGAACTGCAGCAGCACGTCCGGTCCGTCGTCTTCAATCTCTGCTCTGACGCCGGACTCGCGACTCGTGACACAACCTGACCACCAATGCGGCTGCGCAACAATTTCCCGCCCGGCAACTCAGCCTAGAGAGACTCAGACATACTGATGCCTGATTGGCTGAGCGGCCGGGCAGGCAGGACTCAGGGCTCCCGAGGCTAGCCTCCGGTGGGAGCAGTTATGGGCTGCATTAGAGACTGCTGCATTAGTATTATTCCCCACTGGGTGGCAGTCTCTAAAGCAGCCCATAACATAACAGACTAATACATTCATATTGCGCAATGGAAGGACAGCTGGCCTCTTACCTTCTTGTGCAATATGAATGGATTAGTCTGTTATGTTATGTTATTATGAATGCAATGTAGTAAAGTTAGGAAACAATAAAAATTGCAATAATAAGCATAATTTGGTGGAGGGGTGGGGGGGTAGAGGGGGTCACCTTTCATATGTTTAAAAAAAAAAAAAAAAAAAAAAAAAAATTTTTTTTTTTTTTTTTTTAATTAAAAATTAGATGTAATTCCCACATTGGCCAGGGGAGGCACTGCCTCACCTGCCTCTAATGAATGCACGTCCCTGAAACACACTCATATGTACACACTCAAACACACACATACATACACACATACACACAAACATACACATATACACACACACAAACACACTAATATGTACACACGCAAATACACACACAAACACACTAATATGTACGCACACAAACATACACATATACACACAAACACACTAATATCAACACACACACATATATATATATATATATATACACACACACATATACACACACAAGCACACTAATATATAGACACACAAGCACACACATATGTACACACACATATATACACACAAACACACACATATACACACACAAACACAATAATATGTACACATAAAAACACACTAATTTGTACACACACAAACATGCTCATATGTACACACACAACACACTCATATGTACACACACAAACACACATATACACACAAACACACATATACACACAAACACAGCAATATCAACACACACACATATATGCACACACATATACACACACAAACACACTAATATATACACACAAGCACACACATATATATACACACACATATATACACATACAAACACTAATATGTATACACACAAACACACTAATATATACACACACAAGCACACACATGTATACACACACATATATACACATACAAACACTCTAATATGTACACACACAAACACACTAATTTGTACACACCCAAACACGCTCATATGTACACACACAAATACACTCATATGTACACACAAACACATTCATATGTACTTACACAAACACACTCATATGTACACACACATATGTACACACACAAACACACACATATGTACACACACACATGTACACACACATATGTACACACAAAAACACATTCATATGTACTTACACAAACACACTCATATGTACACACACAAACCCACACATATCTACTTACACAAGCACACTCATATGTGCACACACAAACACACGCATATATACACACTCAAACACACACATGTACACACACACATATGTACACACACACAAACACATTCATATGTACTTACACAAACACACACATATGTACCCACACACAAACACACACATATGTACACACACAAACACATTCATATGTACTTACACAAACACATTCGTATGTACACACACACATATGTACACACATATGTACACACACAAACACACACATATGTCACGCATATGTACACACACAAACACACACATATGTACACACACAAACACATTCATATGTACACACACACATATGTACACACATATGTACACACACAAACACATTAATATATACTTACACAAACACATTTATATGTACACACACAAACACACAAATACAACAACACATATGTACACACACAATCACATTCATATGTACTTACACAAATACACTCATATGTACACACACAAACACACATACGTACACACACAAACACACACATACGTACACACTATAACACACTCGTAAACACATAAACACACTCATATGTGCACACACAATAACACACATATGTACACAAACACACACATATGTAAACAGAGAAACACACAAACATATATATACATATATATATATATATATATATATATATACACATATACACACACAAACACACTCATATGTACACACACAAACACACTCATATGTACACACACAAACACACTCAAATGCACACAGACAAACATATATATACAATTGTGCTCATAAGTTTACATACCCTGGCAGAATTTATGATTTCTTGGCCATTTTTTCAGAGAATATGAATGATAACACAAAAACTTTTTTTTTTCACTCATGTTTAGTGTTTGGCTGAAGCCATTTATTATCAATCAACTGTGTTTACTCTTTTTAAATCATAATGACAACAGAAACTACCCAAATGACCCTGATCAAAAGTTTACATACCCTGGTGATTTTGGCCTGATAACATGCACACAAGTTGACACAAAAGGGTTTTAATGGCTATTAAAGGTAACCATCCTCACCTGTGATCTGTTTGCTTGTAATTAGTGTGTGTGTATAAAAGCTCAATGAGTTTCTGAACACCTGACAGACCCTTGCATCTTTCATCCAGTGCTGC
This sequence comes from Bombina bombina, assembly GCF_027579735.1. Classification (NCBI taxonomy): domain Eukaryota; kingdom Metazoa; phylum Chordata; class Amphibia; order Anura; family Bombinatoridae; genus Bombina; species Bombina bombina. The sequence goes on along the minus strand of NC_069500.1, from coordinate 27,508,830 downwards.
ACTGATGTTTCTGGATTCTGAGTCATGGGGAAAGCAAAAGAAATGTCAAAGGATCTGTGGGAAAAGGTAGTTGAACTGTATAAAATAGAAAAGGGATATAAAAAGATATCCAAGGAATTGAGAATGCAAATCAGCAGTGTTCAAACTCTAATCAAGAAGTGGAAAATGAGGGGTTCTGTTGAAACCAAACCATGGTCAGGTAGACCAACTAAAATTTCAGCCACAACTGCCAGGAAAATTGTTCAGGATGCAAAGACAAACCCACAAACATCTTCAGGTGAAATACAGGACTCTCTGAAAATATGTGGTGTGGCTGTTTCAAGATGCACAATAAGGAGGCACTTGAAGAAAGATGGTCTGCATGGTCGAGTCGCCAGAAGAAAGCCATTACTACGCAAATGCCACAAAGTATCCCGCTTACAATTCAACAAACAGCACAGAGACAAGCCTCAAACCATCTGGTCATTTGGAGTGATGATACCAAAATTTAGCTTTTTGGCCACAACCATAAACGCTACATTTGGAGAGGAGTCAAGAAGGCCTATGATGAAAGGTACACCATTTCTACTGTGAAACACGGAGGTGGATCGCTGATGTTTTGGGGATATGTGAGCTACAAAGGCACAGGAAATTTGGTCAGAATTGATGGCAAGATGAATGCAGTATGTTATCAAACAAAATCCCTCATTTTACACTTCTTGATTAGAGTTTGAACACTGCTGATTTGCATTCTCAATTCCTTGGATATCTTTTTATATCCCTTTTCTGTTTTATACAGTTCAATTACCTTTTCCCGCAGATCCTTTGACAATTATTTTGCTTTCCCCATGACTCAGAATCCAGAAACGTCAGTGCAGCACTGGATGAAAGATGGAAGGGTCTGTCAGGAGTCCAGAAACTCATTGACCTTTTATACACACACACTAATTACAAGCAAACAGATCACAGGTGAGGATGGTTACCTTTAATAGCCATTCAAACCCCTTTGTGTCAACTTATGTGTATGTTATAAGGCAAAAATCACCAACGTATGTAAACTTTTGATCAGGGTTATTTGGGTAGTTTCTGTTGTCATTATGATTTAAAAAGAGTAAACACAGTTGATTGATAATATATATATAAACACACACATATATACACACAAACACACTCATATGCACACACACAAACACACTCATATGTTCACACTCAAACACACTCATATGTACACACTCAAACACACACACACGTACACACAAACACACACATATACACACACAAACACACTCATCTGCACACACAAAGAAACTCATATAAGCACACACATATGTACACACATACACACAAACATACACATATACACACACAAACACACTAATATGTACACACACAAACACACTAATATGTACACACACAAACATACACATATACACACAAACACACTAATATCAACACACACATATATATACACACACACATATACACACACAAACACACTAATATATACACACGCATATACACACACAAACACACTAATATGTACACACACAAACACACTCATATGTACACACACAAATACACTCATATGTACACACACAAACACACACATATACACACAAACAAAGTAATATCAACACACGCATATACACACACAAGCACACACATATATATACACACACACATACACAAACACACTAATATGTTTACACACAAACACGCACATATGTACACACAAACACACTTATATGTGCACACATAAACACACACACACACACACATACACACAGACATATATACACACACACATATTTATATAAAGGTTGCCCATTGTCCTTCACAAAAATAATGAATAATTTTGTTGGTGGAGTCTTACAATGCACTCCCAACAAAGCTCTAGATTATTTTTCACAAATAAGCAGACATAAGCAGACATTTTTCCCCTTGGTTGCAAGTAACATATAAATTGATAATTGTACTTTCGGATGCCAGTTGCACATGTAAACCATAGAGATTTCCGTGAAGATTTTACTGGACAGCCTGCTAAAATACTGGACAGGTTGGATACTGGACACCTGGCAACCCATATATATATAAATTCACTTGTGTTTCAAAAGAACAGAGAGTGCAAGCTTGTTTCTAGAATTATTCACGTACTTCACTGGTGCCTTGGCAGTTGACCTTATTGGAGAGAGAGTGCACATAATTTACACACGCACACACATACATATATACACATATATACATACATACATATACACAAATATATACACACATATACTGTATATACACACACATATACACATATATATACACACACACATATATACATACACACACACTTATACGCATATATATACACACATATATACATATATATACACACACATATACATATATATACACACACATATACACATATATATACACACACATATACATATATATACACACACACACATATACATATATATACACACACACATATATACATACACACACACTTATACGCATATATATATACACACACATATATACATATATATACACACACATATACATATATATACACACACATATATACATATATATACACACACATATACATATATATACACACACATATACACATATATATACACACACACATATATACATACACACACACTTATACGCATATATATACACACACATATATACATACACACACACTTATACGCATATATATATGTATATATATATATATATATATATATACACACACATATACACATACACACACACTTATACGCATATATATACACACACATATATACATACACACACACTTATACGCATATATATATATATATACACACACACATATACACATACACACACTTATACACACACACACATACATACACACACACATAAATGTATATACACACACATATATACATACACACACACTTATACGCATATATATATATATATATATATATATATATATATACACACACACATATACACATACACACACTTATACACACACACACATACATACACACACACATAAATGTATATACACACACATATATACATACACACACACTTATACACATATATATATATATATATATATATATATATATATATATATATATATATATATATATATATATATATATATATATACACACACACATATACACATACACACACTTATACACACACACACATACATACACACACACATAAATGTATATACATACACAGACACACACATATATGTACACACACACACACATACACATATATGCACACACATATGCACATACACACACACATATGCACACACACACACACACATATATATATATATATATAAATACATACACACACATTTACACATACAGACACACATATATACACAGTACTTACCTACACACATAAACACATACACACACACATATATACACACACACACACACACATTGTTATATAACTATATTTAAGTTGTTTCAATAAACAAGACGAAGAGAAATACTTTAAGTAACTTGCACAACATAGAGTAAAAAGTTTATTTTAAAAATGGAACAAGAATTTTGAATTTCATGTCTCTTTAAACCTGTACATCTGTCTACCTACTGAGTGTACCTCCTTCTTGCAGCTTCCTTCGGTTTGATCAGCAATGTCAAATTGAAGAAAACGGTATGGAGACTACACATTTCTGTATAAAAAAAATCACATGAATGAAATTGTAATATGCCTGCGTTTTATACTCTTGGCTGGCAGAGAGAGCGGCAGGGAAATGTGTTGCAGCTCTCTGGTAGCCAATGGATTAGATATGTACCATGTTTAATAGATTAGCAGTATCATCACAGTACAGGGACAATATTTTCTGTTACGTTGTGCAACAAGAACAAAGAGTACATAAGGCATTAGATAACACATCCTGTATGTATATACACATCGTAATGCATATCCCTGTCCCAGGAAACGGCTGGACAGTTAAAAGTGACGTGTCTATGTTTCTGCCTTTACAAGTGCTGTATAAAGGTAATTTGTGAACATTGTGAAACGTCCTATAGGTTTGTGAACTGATTTTATCACAACAACACAGAAAGTTCCATAAGGTGTCAAGTGTATTTAGAAAGAGAGAAAAGGCAGATAAGGACCATAAGTCCCATCAGTCCTTGATATATGTTCTACGAACTGTGAGATTAATGAATAATGATGACATTATAATGCATATTCCATTCATTCCTGATTTCCCTTATGGTATTTGTCCTTTCCATCTCCATGGGAAGTCTATTCCATGAATCATCTGTAAAGTGGAACTTTACTACCCTCCAACTTGAGAAGATCGTGATCTCTTTTCTGTTTTTTTTCCTCTTTTTGTACAAAATGCTTTCATCCTTCACTAAAAATCTATTAATATACTTGAAGGTTTCATATCTTGCTCTCCCATTCTCTGTTCTAAGCTTTAACATACAGGGGCGGACTGATCAGCCGGGCAAGTAGGATCTGGACTGAGGGCCCAGCATCTAGGGGGGTCCACAAATGGCATCAACATGACTCCTGGTGTGCTGCTTAAGTTGGTGCTTTCAGCTGCCCTATCAGTAACTAAGCAGTTAAGTGTGGGTTTAGAGGGGTCTTGTGTTTGGATGTGGGATTTGTTGCTCGGGGGCCATAGAGTGTGGGGGATCCTGTCAGGGGTCTGTCACTGCGAGGGCCATGGAGTGTGGGTGGGGTCTGGCCCTGGAAGTTGGGGGCCCTGTTTCTAGTGTTTGATGTTGGGGGTTGACTGCCATGTTAATTTGCATACATTTGAATAATATTGGGTCAGTGTGGGACAGTGGGGGCCCTTCCCTAATTTTTGCCCGGGGCCCTGATTGGCCTCAGTCCGCCCCTGTTAACATATTAAGGTCTTGATTTCTAAATTTCAATGTTAAGACCATGGACCAGTTTAGTAGCTTCCTTTGAACCATTGCTAGTTTATTTTTATCCGGATGATGTGGTCCCTAGAACTGCAGTGCACACAATGCACAAGATAAGACTTATCTTGTTATCTATAAAGCAGCATAAGAACTCTATTGTTTCTGCTGCTAATACCTCTCTTCCAGTACTGCCAGTATCCTACTGCAATTATCTGATGTTTTACTGCATTGTTTAGCAAATTATAAATTGTCTGAAATAATCATTTCCAAGTTCTGTCTCTCAGTAAAATCCCATTGATTCCTCCAAAGTGTATAAAATATTGTTCTTAACTTTTAGATCTCACTCAGTTGCCCAATCTTGCTGTTTTTAATGTCTTTACTGATTTAGTAAACCCCTATTTGAATGCCAACTCTATTTTAAAATAAAGACCTTACCCCTGAAAAAAACACTAGTAACTGCCTAATCTTTAAATACTCTCAGTGCCCTGCCTCCTCTCCTTAAAGGGGATAAAATCAAAATTAAACTTTCTTGATTCAGCGCAAGTGTTTAAAAAAACTTTCCAATTTACTTTCTTTATCAAAATGTGAGCAGTTTGCTACTGAGCAAATGCAAAAGTTCACAGTTTATACTTATGAGTCTGTGATTTGCTGATGGCTGTCACATTATGAAGGGGGCAGGGAGAGGGAAGGAAATTTGTCCGAAAAAAAATCTACTGCCCTTTTGAAATTTAGAATAAGGGCTATTACATTGTTATGCAATTGTTGATTGTGCAAAACTACTGTATTTCATTGTCCTTTAAGCTAATGTTCTACACACTCAACAATTCTTGTCTGCAGTTTATGTTAATAATTGTTTGTTTGTGTGATAGTTACAGTAAAATAAACTCACCAGTCCTGCAGAAGAAACTGTGCTATCCTCTATGTTGTTAGACACAATGCTCCCATTACAAACTCACAGGCCTATAGTGATCACAATCTTTCCTACTGACCTTTGTTATGAAGAGGTAACTACATTAGCCAAAACAACTCCTGGCACTAGTGATCACAATCTCTCCTACTGACCTTTGTTATGAAGTGGCACTACATTAGCCAGAACAACTCCTGGCACTTGTGATCACAATCTCTCCTACTGAGCTTTGTTATGAAGAGGTAACTACATTAGCCAGAACAACTCCTGGCACTAGTGATCACAATCTTTCCTACTGACCTTTGTTATGAAGAGGTAACTACATTAGCCAGAACAACTCCTGGCACTAGTGATCACAATCTTTCCTACTGACCTTTGTTATGAAGAGGTAACTACATTAGCCAGAACAACTCCTGGCACTAGTGATCACAATCTTTCCTACTGACCTTTGTTATGAAGAGGCACTACATTAGCCAGAACAACTCCTGGCACTAGTGATTGATTACATATATCAGCTAGAACAGATCAAAGTTTCCCATAAAAAACGTGGAAAAATATTATCGGGACCCACAGACTTATTCAGTTTTATTCTTAAAGGGATATGAAACACAATTTTTTTTTATTTCATGATTCACATAGAACATGCAATTTTAAGCAACTTTTTATTTTACTCCCATTATCCAAATTTCTTTGTCCTCTTAGGCCTAGATTTGGAGTTTTGTCGGTAACGACCCGCGTAGCTAACGCCGGCTTTTTTCTGGCCGCACCATAAAAATAACTCTGGTATTGAGAGTCCACATAAAGGCTGCGTTAGGCTCCAAAAAAGGAGCGTAGAGCATATTTAACGCAGCTTCAACTCTCGATACCAGAGTTGCTTACGCAAGCGGCCAGCCTCAAAAACGTGCTCGTGCACGATTCCCCCATAGGAAACAATGGAGCTGTTTGAGCTGAAAAAAAACCTAACACCTGCAAAAATGCCGCGTTCAGCTCCTAACGCAGCCCCATTGTTTGCTATGCGGAAACACTTCCTACGTCTGCACCTAACACTCTAACATGTACACGAGTCTAAACACCCCTAACCTTACACTTATTAACCCCTATTCTGCCGCCCCCGCTATCGCTGACCCCTGCATATTATTATTAACCCCTAATCTGCCGCTCTGTAAACCGCCGCTACTTCCATTATCCCTATGTACCCCTAATCTGCTGCCCTAACATCACCGACCCCTATATTATATTTATTAACCCCTAATCTGCCCCCCACAATGTCGCCTCCACCTGCCTACACTTATTAACCCCTAAACTGCCCTAATTAAATACAATTCCTACAAATAAATACAATTAAATAAACTTGCTAAAGTACAAAAAATAAAAAAGAACTAAGTTACAAAAAATAAAAAAATATTTACAAACATAAGAAAAATATTACAACAATTTTAAACTAATTGCACCTACTCTAAGCCCCCTAATAAAATAACAAAGCCCCCCAAAATAAAAAAAATGCCCTACCCTATTCTAAATTACTAAAGTTCAAAGCTCTTTTACCTTACCAGCCCTGAACAGGGCCCTTTGCGGGGCATGCCCCAAGAAGTTCAGCTCTTTTGCCTGTAAAAAAAAACATACAATACCCAAGCCCCCCAACATTACAACCCACCACCCACATACCCCTAATCTAACCCAAACCCCCCTTAAATAAACTTAACACTAAGCCCCTGAAGATCTTCCTACCTTGTCTTCACCTCACCGGGTTCACCGATCTGTCCAGAAGAGCTCCTCCGATGTCCTGATCCAAGCCCAAGCGGGGGGCTGAAGAGGTCCATGATCCGGCTGAAGTCTTCATCCAAGCGGGGCAGAAGAGGTCTTCCATCCGATTGAAGTCTTCATCCAAGCGGGATCTTCTATGGTCATCCGGATGGTAGCCTAAAACCAGCGTTAGGAGCCTCTAATGCTGGTTTTCACGGCTAACGCCAAACTCCAAATCTAGGCCTATGTATCTTTATTTGAAAAAAAGGAGTGTAAGCTTAGGAGCCGACCGCTTAGGTTTAGCACCCTGGGGGTAGCGCTTGCTGATTGGTGGCTACATTTATCCACCAATCAGCAAGCAATACCCAGGTGCTGAACCAAAAAAAGGGCTTCTAAGCTTACATTCTTGCTTTTCAAATAAAGATACCAAGGGTTCAATTTATTAATCTCCGTACGGAGCTTGATGCCCCGTGTTAATTTGCAGGGGGCGGCATTGCACCAGCAGTTCACAAGAACTGCTGGTGCAATGGTAAATGCCGTCAGCGTAAGCTGTCGGCATTTATCGATGTGTTGCGGACATGATACACTACATCGTATCATGTTCTTCCGCACTTTAATAAATTTACCCCCAAGAGAACAAAGAACAATTGACAATAGGAGTAAATTAGAAAGTTGCATAAATTTGCATGCTCCATCCGAATCATGAAAGAAAACATTTGGGTTTAGTGTCCCTTTAATCTTCTATAAGAACAAACAAGCACGTTACCGTTTATAATAGTATCATTTAATGCAGTAATTCGGAATTCCAAGCCTAATATAATAATAATAATAATAATAATAATAATAATCAGACACCTATTTATTTATCACCTTCCAGAAGTCTGAAGTCAACTGTCTGAGGGCTGATTGTCAAAAACCCACTGACATGGAAAGAAATCCTACAAAAAACGTTATTTATTTGCATTAAATAGTAATCTAGTTCCTTCTTCACACCTAGAACTCCACACAGTCACATAAACAGCTCACTGGCTAAATTTGTTTTCTAACATTTTTTTGAGGGACCTCACACCACAGACTTCTTAGACGATCTCACCACCTCAGAGAAGTTTTGAGTTTTTCTACCTTCCAGTTATGCCCATGGAGACTTCATCAGCTGGTTGAGTTTAACAATGAGTGTATGGCAGAAACCCAACATCTATAGTTATGCCAATGTGTCTTAGGGAAAATATGGGTAGATAAGGTATCTTTACTGTGACAACATTGCTGCTGGGGAGACAGTCATTGGATGGCCAATACAACAGCAAACACACTGCTTAGACATTATCTTTAAACTTAACAAAAAAACCATAGGCACTCACATTAAAGGGACAGTATACACCAATTTTCATATAACTGCATGTAATAGACATGACTATAAAGAATATAATGCACATATACTGATCTAAAAATCCAGTATACATTTGTTTAAAAACTTACTTAGAAGCTCCCAGTTTAGCTCTCTTAAAAACGTTAGCTGGAACACCCATGGAAAATGTTTCTATAGCAAAAACAGCAGATACCACCCCCTTCCCCTGCATATGAAAAGACCCTTTACACAAACAGGAGCTAGCTGGAGTAGGTATACGTCAGCATTCTCCTAAAACATTTGGCTTGGTTAGGAGTCTGAAAATCAACACAATGTTATTTAAAAATAAGCAAAACTATACTAAAATAAACCTGTATGGGCTAATTATATATATAAATAGATCATAAATAGATCATCTACAAAACATTTATGCAAAGAAACATCTAGTGTATAATGTCCCTTTAACTCTAATGTCCGATTCCTCTATTATCCTGCATTTTTTAAGACTTCCACAGATCATGAGTTCCGTTCCCCTATCTTTTTCTACTAAAAAATGTGGTTGGTGGTTTTGCAGCAGTGATATTATGATCAGTTTGTCCTGCTCCAGACTTCAAACCTCATACTGTATATTTCTCTGGCTCTTCCAATTGTTTTTCCTGAAAACACTTTATTATACCTTATTATATTTGAAAGTTTGTATCATATCACCCATTTCCCCTGTCTCTGCCAAACTCAACAAATTAATATCATTAAGTATTTCCTTAAAACCAGAATTATCTATCCAACTGCGGTCATAAAAACTAGTGGTACTGTTTTCTCTAACATCACACTTCAACCAGAACATTCAGGAGAAGGGGAGAATACATCAATACGTCAGGATATTTTTTTTTGTTGTTCTATCCAAAACAGATGCTTTTCTTAAGGTCAGTTTGTTCTTTGAAGATAACATGATCAATTCTTCCTAACCATGTTTTTTTCTTTCTTTATTCAGGAAACATTCTTGTAAGTCTTCTGTTTTTATTTTTGGGCTGCCTTATAAAAACCCTGTGCGTGCTTTGTATTTGATACGTGTTTTGGCAGCAAAATGACTCCTTTATGAATGGTCTCGCAATGTAGACTACAGTTCTTCCAAAAAAGAGGGGGTAGTCGCTTTTTCCTTTGATAAAAAAACCCTCTTTCATTGTTAAAAGGACAATTAATGTGTTTATTAGTTTGCCTGCTGAAACTTTAATATGTAATGTGCTGCGGTCTGAGTATGTAGTTTAAAAAATAATCAAATCAGATTAAACGTACAGATTACAGAGGAAGGGTGCTAATTTCATCGTTATCACTTGCCTGCATTTCTCATTTTATTTTTACAATTAAACGAAAACGTGAATATTTAATTCTACATAGTAAAAACAACACCATTGCAATGTACTTTCATTATTTATTCGGTCTGTCTTTATTGTAGCTTACCATTGAAGCTTCTTGGGATGGATCATGCTGCATTCAGAAATGGAACCCCCAACATGCTACACAGGGTTTGTTTGTTATGTCTTGGAGTTCATTTATATTTGTCCACAACTGACCACAACAGAGGTAATAAGATAAACAGTACCAGAGAATGTTTGAAGGGCCTGACATTCCTTAAGTGCGCCCCATAGTTTCAGTGGATATTGCGGCCTCGCAAAACATTGCTCATATTACAAGTTGAAGGTAATGTGTTGTGCTTAAGCTTAGCATGACTTAGGGCTAGAATAAAAGTTTATAATTATACTCATATTTATTTATTATACATGTGTTTACACATATATATGTGTCTGTATATTTACATATATACAGTATATATATATATATATATATATATATATATATATATATATATATATATATATATATGTGTGTGTGTGTGTGTGTGTGTACACTTTTTTCTCAAACACCTTCACATATAAATCCATTTCAAATATATTTAGTTTTTTTGCTTTGTTTTGTTTTTTTATAGAAATGCTTTTGTTTTACGCTTAGGAGAAAATATTTGTTTTGTATCTATCTATCATCTATCTATCTATCTATCTATCTATCTATCTATCTATTTATCTATCTATCTATCTATTTGTCTATCTATATACAGTATATATCTATTTATATTGAGTATATATATATCACAAGGTAAAAAAAGAAAGAGCATCCAGGAATGAGATCCAGGATAAAAAGACAGGAGATTCAGCACTCTTTTAAGAAAAAATAGCTCACAAGTACAGAATATCCAATAATTGCTTTAATCGTGAAAAAAGTGTGGTCTCTCTCACCATGAGAGCCCTGGGACGCAGTCAATGGTATCAAAAACCAGTATGCACACAAGAAAGGCAAATACCAGAGCAATAAAAATGTTACAAAAGTCAAATAAACAACTTTCAAACATATAAACCTGACCGGTCAGGGATGAACAAGTACCGAGGTGTAAGTTACCTGCTAACAGCCATTTACATATAAAGTCGAGATTAGTAATAAACCTTCTACACCCTGCTGCACACAGAACCCCCTGAGGTAGACCCTCAGTACATGGAGGTATATATATATATATATATATATATATATATATATATATGTGGGATCTAAGAGGTGTATAATAATCTCCTAGTAAAGAAGCAGGTAAACTAGACAATGAGTACTGACAATTTAAAGTACATATTGTAGCGTATATAGAGGGGGATTGTCACCCAGACTAACTACACCCAGCTGACCACAGCACCTCTAGAAAGAGGTATAGAGCTGGGCAGGTAGAGATCAGGATCTAAGTAGCCTCAGTGAAAGTGCCCCCTAAATATGTACAGAATCAGCAATATAAAGCAAAATATTCATAAAAAACAGAAACGTTATCAGGAGTCCATCAGAAAGGCATTAAAGATCATATGTCAAAGTGGTTAATAAGCAGACGGTTCAAAATATGCAGATGTAGCAGTTAGTATCCAAAAGCCAAGCAAAAGAAAAGCATGTAGAAAAGGGAGCTTGTCAAGCATGTAGACGCATACATCTGTTGTTATTTTTACAGACCACTGTAGAGTTGTGCAGGCCCCCTCGACAGGGAGAGTCATATAGGAAAGTCCACAGTATGATAGCTGGCAGCAGAGTGCTTTGCAAAGAACAGGTAAGAGCAATACAACCTTAACTTCCTGACAGGTATCCGTTATCCGATTCATGCTTGTCTAGGCTGTAGGCATGTTAAAGCTGAAGTCGTTCTTCTTGTCTGGCGTCTTACGCACCACACCTCCGTGAATGGGACCAGAACACACTGGTACAAGCGTACATCACACGTTTCACCCACTCGTCCGAGTTTCAGACCAGGCTTCGTCAGGGCGTAATACTTCTGAGACCTTTACGTCTCAATTTATATTCATCGATGATAGCGCCTCTGCTGGTAGGTGAAAGTTCACAAGTGGCACCATAGGTACCAAAACAAAAAACAAAGTATACACAAAATCTGTCTGGAGAATTATTCTTAGTTAGAACACATACTCTGGTAAGAACTAAAAAATTGACATAACATTTTAAAATTGCACAAATGGTGCACAAAAAACCTTTATGCAGCCGTGAATTTGCATGAGTTTTTACTTTTTCTATAGATATCATTGAAGAGCCTAAATAAACAAATTAGAGGAAGCAGGCCATGTCAATTCTGTCATTTAAACCTACAGGTAGTTGGGTCTCTAGAATTGAAATCCACCTGCGTTCCTTACGAAGGAGGACCTTATCATTATCACCTCCTCTATTGTTGGTAATACCCCTGTCTATACCAACGAATCTCAGAGAATCAGGATTACAGCCATGGGCCATTTCGTAATGTCTGGCAACATTACTTTTAGGATTCTTGTTTTTAACATCATCTCAATGTTGAGTTATACAGTCCTTTATAGCCCTCCTGGTTTTGCCCACGTAAAAACGTGGGCAGCTGCAGGAGAGAAGATAGATAACCCCTCAGTGTTACAATTTACATAGTGTTTCATTTTGTATATTTTCCCGTCTGTGTGGCAAATTCCTTCATTTTAACCATGTACTTACATGCCACACATCTGCCACAGGGGTAGTTTTCAGTGGACCTGTGTTTAGTAAGCAAGTCTGTTTGCTTTTGTGCAGACGTATATTGGCTCCTTACAAATTTGTCTTTTAGATTCGGTGCCCTTCTGGCTGTAATATTGGGGTATTCGCCCACTTCTTTTGACACTCCCTCATTACTGAGAAGGACATGCCAATTCTTGGCCAAAATCTGCCTCAAGGCAGTCCAGTGGCAGTTATAGTCCACAATCAGTCTTTGACCTTCTCTTTTGGTATAAGGAGGTTATCTCTGCCTAGGCGGGCTGCATTGTTCAGATCCCCTTTCACCGTTCTTTTCGAATATCCCCTGTCTATAAACCTTTTTTCCATATCTGTTGCATGTTTGAAATATCTTTCTTTTGGTATACCCCTCTTGAGGTGGTCTGGGTGGTGGCTTGATGCAAGCAGAAGACTGTTAGTAGCAGTGCTCTTGCGATAATTTTCTGTCATTAGAAGTCCTTGGTCTATTTTAACTTTTACATCAAGAAAGGAAATTTCTTCTTTACTGAATTGCAAAGTGAGTGAAATATTCCTGTTGTTCACATTGAGGGTGTTGACAAACTCTTTCAAGTTACATTCAGAGCCCTCCCATATGAGGAAAATATCATCCACATACCTAAGCCATATGTGGATGTTCTCCTCAAAAAGAGGGCTCTGATACACGTCATCCATCTCCCAGACACCAAGTTGGAGACGTGCGTACGTGGGAGTACATGTGGCACCCATGGCCATCCATTGCAGTTGTTTCTAAATTTTATTATCAAACATAAATACATTATTTGTAAGTATAAACTTTAGAAGTTCCACGACAAAGTCAGTGTGTTTTTGGGCATTGACTCCTCTCATCGTAAGGAAGTGTTTACACGCCATGATACCAGTCTTGTGTGGAATGGATGAGTATAGTCCTTCCACATCGAGACACACCAGGATTGCGCCTGGAAGAACCAACAATCCATTGATTTTCCTCAGGAAATCGGAGGTGTCCATGACAAAAGAGGGCATTGCATTAAGGAATGGTCTTAGAAAATGGTCAACGTAATTGCCTAAATTTTCAGTTAGGCTTCCGATGCTGGCTATTATCGGCCAGCCTGGGGGATTGTTGGGATTCTTATGTATCTTAGGGATACAGTAGAAAACCGGCATCACCGGGTGCTCAGGATAGAGATAGTTGTATTCAGTAGTTGTTATTATACCGCTATCTTTTGCCTTTTTTAGAGTATTAAACAGAATAAACTGTAAAGAAGAGGTGGGATTGAAGGTGAGGCTTTGATATTGTTTTTGTCCAAAAGCTGCCGTTTGGCTTCAAGTACATACATATTCTCATCCCAGAGGACAAGGTTCCCACCCTTGTCCGCCGGTTTTATGACAAGGCCTTTTGCAATCATCAATTCCTTCAAAGCCCTCCTTTCTGCTTTACTCAAATTATCATCAACTAGTCCCGTAAAGGGAAGATTACCTACCTCTTTTTCAACCTGCTTAACAAATATATTCACTGCCGGCACCATTGACAATTGTGGCATATTCTTAGTTATCGTCTCCTGGCGGGTGAGATCACCCACCTGAGAGGGGTTATACTGGCTACCCTCATTGTCTGCAAGAAGGCTTTGCAGATTCATAATCGCAGATCTGTCTTCTCTAGTGAGTGACAAATAGGTGTAAGTCTTTTATAAAGTTACATTTATAAAGTGTATTGGTGGGACAAAATGAGAGTCCCTTTTTCAGGACCTCTATATGTGTCAAGTTTAACCTAAAGGAAGACAGATTAATTATCTGTAAATCTTCCTCTACAAGATTCAGAAACCCCTGTGGCCCCGAAAGTGTCGGGGTCTGCCTTGGGGATAGCTCGTCTGACTCTGGTCGTAGCTCTGCTGCCGTCGTTGCCTGGAGGGGAACTGTCTTTCTCCTAAGTTTGAATTTGTCCCCCCTCCTTCTCTTCCTATCACCTCTCCTCTTTCCCCTAAAAAAGGCTGCTTGTTGTCTGAATTTGACCTACGATGCTCAGCTTCTGCATCTGAGCCATCCGTGCCCGAATCATATGTTCCTCTCGCAGACTGATAACTGTATACTTTTTTGTTTTTGTAATCATCATTATCTCTAGAAAACTTTCTACCTTTTCTGAGTTTTATATCATTTTGTAGTCTTGCTATTTGGTCCTTAATTTCATCATTTAATTTAGTAAAGTTTGAATTGGTTTAAAAAGTATTGTCCAGTTTCAGCAATTCCTCGGCCTGAATGATGGTCCTCTCAAGTTTCTCTTTGTTACGTTTAACCATTTTATTCATTAGGATAATGGAGCAGTCAGAAAGACTGAAGTTCCAGTCCTCCATGAACTCCTCTCCTCCCTCATCCTCTCTAAGATTTGTCCCTGGGTCTAGTCTAAGACGTAGACCTCTAGGAATAATCTTAGTTTTAATATAGTTCTCTAGACCAGATGTCTCTGCCCGAAGTTAACTTGTTTTACAAGTGCATTATTTTGATCCTAATTCTCCTCCAAATTTGACATAGACAGGGATGCTGTAAGTTCAGCTTCCCAATTTTCATCAGATAGCATGAATGCCATAATGTTTTAGGCTCACTGAGAGACAGTGCTCCCCTAGCGAAGACAGACCACACAAAACAAATCACGACCAAAGCAAAGAGGTATATTCAAAGGAAATTACTTCCTTATTATTTATAGCATGGGGATCAACCACTCCGGATACATATATATATAATGGAATTTTCTTCAAAGTGAAGAATAAAGGTATTTGAACTGTTCTTAACGTACCTTAGATTTTAGTACAGTTTTCCTACCGCACCTTTAGGTTAACGTGTGTGCGAAAGACAGAAGAGGCTTTTGTAGCACTCCTCATAGAGGTCTATGGGGAAAGGGTGCTAGATAACATTTTACTTTATAGACGTTGCAACAAACATATGTTATAAATATATGTGTATGCCATGTGATGTCAGTATAATGATCAATATTTGTGTAATATGCTGTGCAGTGTAGGTTTATGTAATGTGTATAATGTGTGTATGTGTAGTGTATAATGTGTGTATATGTAGTGTATAATGTGTGTATATGTAGTGTATAATGTGTGTATATGTAGTGTATATGTAGTGTATAATGTATATATGTAGTGTATAATGTGTGTATATGTAGTGTATAATGTATGTATATGTAGTGTATAATGTGTATATATGTAGTGTATAATGTGTATATATGTAGTGTATAATGTATGTATATGTAGTGTATAATGAATGTATATGTAGTGTATATGTAGTGTATAATGTGTGTCTATGTAGTGTATAATGTGTGTATATGTAGTGTATAATGTGTGTATATGTAGTGTATAATGTATATATATATATATATATATATATATATATATATATATATATATATATATATATATATATGTAGTGTATAATGTGTGTATATGTAGTGTATAATGTATGTATATGTAGTGTATAATGTGTATATATGTAGTGTATAATGTGTATATATGTAGTGTATAATGTATGTATATGTAGTGTATAACGTGTGTATATGTAGTGTATATGTAGTGTATAATGTGTATCTATGTAGTGTATAATGTGTGTATATGTAGTGTATGTGTAGTGTATAATGTGTGTATATGTAGTGTATAATGTATGTATATGTAGTGTATAATGTATGTATATGTAGTGTATAATGTGTGTATATGTAGTGTATAATGTGTGTATATGTAGTGTATAATGTATGTATATGTAGTGTTTAATGTGTGTATATGTAGTGTATAATGTGTGTATATGTAGTGTATAATGTGTGTATATGTAGTGTATAATGTGTGTATATGTAGTGTATAATGTATGTATATGTAGAGTATAATGTATGTATATGTAGAGTATAATGTGTGTATATGTAGTGTATAATGTATGTATATGTAGAGTATAATGTGTGTATATGTAGTGTATAATGTGTGTATATGTAGTGTATAATGTGTGTATATGTAGTGTATAATGTGTGTATATGTAGTGTATAATGTGTGTATATGTAGTGTATAATGTGTGTATATGTAGTGTATAATATATGTATATGTAGAGTATAATGTGTGTATATGTAGTGTATAATGTGTGTATATGTAGTGTATAATATATGTATATGTAGAGTATAATGTATGTATATGTAGAGTATAATGTGTGTATATGTAGTGTATAATGTGTGTATATGTAGTGTATAATGTGTGTATATGTAGTGTATAATGTGTGTATATGTAGTGTATAATGTGTGTATATGTAGTGTATAATGTGTGTATATGTAGTGTATAATGTGTGTATATGTAGTGTATAATATATGTATATGTAGAGTATAATGTGTGTATATGTAGTGTATAATGTGTGTATATGTAGTGTATAATATATGTATATGTAGAGTATAATGTATGTATATGTAGTGTATAATATATGTATATGTAGTGTATAATGTGTGTATATGTAGTGTATAATGTGTATATATGTAGTGTATAATGTGTGTATATGTAGTGTATAATGTGTGTATATGTAGTGTATAATGTGTGTATATGTAGAGTATAATGTGTGTATATGTAGTGTATAATGTGTGTATATGTAGTGTATAATGTGTGTATATGTAGTGTATAATGTGTGTATATGTAGTGTATAATATATGTATATGTAGAGTATAATGTGTGTATATGTAGTGTATAATGTGTGTATATGTAGTGTATAATGTGTGTATATGTAGAGTATAATGTATGTATATGTAGAGTATAATGTGTGTATATGTAGTGTATAATGTGTGTATATGTAGTGTATAATATATGTATATGTAGAGTATAATGTGTGTATATGTAGTGTATAATATGTGTATATGTAGTGTATAATGTGTGTATATGTAGTTTATAATGTGTATATATGTAGTGTATAATGTGTGTATATGTAGTGTATAATGTGTGTATATGTAGTGTATAATGTGTGTATATGTAGAGTATAATGTATGTATATGTAGTGTATAATGTGTGTATATGTAGTGTATAATGTGTATATATGTAGTGTATAATGTGTGTATATGTAGTGTATAATGTATGTATATGTAGTGTATAATGTATGTATATGTAGTGTATAATGTATGTATATGTAGTGTATAATGTATGTATATGTAGTGTATAATGTGTGTATATGTAGTGTATAATGTATGTATATGTAGTGTATAATGTATGTATATGTAGTGTATAATGTGTGTATATGTAGTGTATAATGTGTGTATATGTAGTGTATAATGTGTGTATATGTAGTGTATAATGTGTGTATATGTAGTGTATAATATATGTATATGTAGAGTATAATGTGTGTATATGTAGTGTATAATGTGTGTATATGTAGTGTATAATATATGTATATGTAGAGTATAATGTATGTATATGTAGAGTATAATGTGTGTATATGTAGTGTATAATGTGTGTATATGTAGTGTATAATGTGTGTATATGTAGTGTATAATGTGTGTATATGTAGTGTATAATGTGTGTATATGTAGTGTATAATGTGTGTATATGTAGTGTATAATATATGTATATGTAGTATATATGTAGTGTATAATGTGTGTACATGTAGTGTATAATGTGTGTATATGTAGTGTATAATGTGTGTATATGTAGAGTATAATGTGTGTATATGTAGTGTATAATGTGTGTATATGTAGTGTATAATGTGTGTATATGTAGTGTATAATATATGTATATGTAGAGTATAATGTGTGTATATGTAGTGTATAATGTGTGTATATGTAGTGTATAATGTGTGTATATGTAGAGTATAATGTATGTATATGTAGAGTATAATGTGTGTATATGTAGTGTATAATGTGTGTATATGTAGTGTATAATATATGTATATGTAGAGTATAATGTGTGTATATGTAGTGTATAATATATGTATATGTAGTGTATAATGTGTGTATATGTAGTTTATAATGTGTATATATGTAGTGTATAATGTGTGTATATGTAGTGTATAATGTGTGTATATGTAGTGTATAATGTGTGTATATGTAGAGTATAATGTATGTATATGTAGTGTATAATGTGTGTATATGTAGTGTATAATGTGTGTATATGTAGTGTATAATGTGTGTATATGTAGTGTATAATGTATGTATATGTAGTGTATAATGTATGTATATGTAGTGTATAATGTATGTATATGTAGTGTATAATGTATGTATATGTAGTGTATAATGTGTGTATATGTAGTGTATAATGTATGTATATGTAGTGTATAATGTATGTATATGTAGTGTATAATGTGTGTATATGTAGTGTATAATGTGTGTATATGTAGTGTATAATGTGTGTATATGTAGTGTATAATGTGTGTATATGTAGAGTATAATGTATGTATATGTAGTGTATAATGTGTGTATATGTAGTGTATAATGTGTGTATATGTAGTGTATAATGTATGTATATGTAGTGTATAATGTGTGTATATGTAGTGTATAATGTGTGTATATGTAGAGTATAATGTATGTATATGTAGTGAATAATGTGTATATGTAGTGTATAATGTATGTATATGTAGTGTATAATGTGTGTATATGTAGTGTATAATGTGTATATGTAGTGTATAATGTGTATATGTAGTGTATAATGTGTGTATATGTAGTGTATAATGTGTGTATATGTAGAGTATAATGTATGTATATGTAGTGTATAATGTGTGTATATGTAGTGTATAATGTGTATATGTAGTGTATAATGTGTGTATATGTAGTGTATAATGTATGTATATGTAGTGTATAATGTATGTATATGTAGTGTATAATGTATGTATATGTAGTGTATAATGTATGTATATGTAGTGTATAATGTGTGTATATGTAGTGTATAATGTATGTATATGTAGTGTATAATGTATGTATATGTAGTGTATAATGTGTGTATATGTAGTGTATAATGTGTGTATATGTAGTGTATAATGTGTGTATATGTAGTGTATAATGTGTGTATATGTAGTGTATAATATATGTATATGTAGAGTATAATGTGTGTATATGTAGTGTATAATGTGTGTATATGTAGTGTATAATATATGTATATGTAGAGTATAATGTATGTATATGTAGAGTATAATGTGTGTATATGTAGTGTATAATGTGTGTATATGTAGTGTATAATGTGTGTATATGTAGTGTATAATGTGTGTATATGTAGTGTATAATGTGTGTATATGTAGTGTATAATGTGTGTATATGTAGTGTATAATATATGTATATGTAGTATATATGTAGTGTATAATGTGTGTACATGTAGTGTATAATGTGTGTATATGTAGTGTATAATGTGTGTATATGTAGAGTATAATGTGTGTATATGTAGTGTATAATGTGTGTATATGTAGTGTATAATGTGTGTATATGTAGTGTATAATATATGTATATGTAGAGTATAATGTGTGTATATGTAGTGTATAATGTGTGTATATGTAGTGTATAATGTGTGTATATGTAGAGTATAATGTATGTATATGTAGAGTATAATGTGTGTATATGTAGTGTATAATGTGTGTATATGTAGTGTATAATATATGTATATGTAGAGTATAATGTGTGTATATGTAGTGTATAATATATGTATATGTAGTGTATAATGTGTGTATATGTAGTTTATAATGTGTATATATGTAGTGTATAATGTGTGTATATGTAGTGTATAATGTGTGTATATGTAGTGTATAATGTGTGTATATGTAGAGTATAATGTATGTATATGTAGTGTATAATGTGTGTATATGTAGTGTATAATGTGTGTATATGTAGTGTATAATGTGTGTATATGTAGTGTATAATGTATGTATATGTAGTGTATAATGTATGTATATGTAGTGTATAATGTATGTATATGTAGTGTATAATGTATGTATATGTAGTGTATAATGTGTGTATATGTAGTGTATAATGTATGTATATGTAGTGTATAATGTATGTATATGTAGTGTATAATGTGTGTATATGTAGTGTATAATGTGTGTATATGTAGTGTATAATGTGTGTATATGTAGTGTATAATGTGTGTATATGTAGAGTATAATGTATGTATATGTAGTGTATAATGTGTGTATATGTAGTGTATAATGTGTGTATATGTAGTGTATAATGTATGTATATGTAGTGTATAATGTGTGTATATGTAGTGTATAATGTGTGTATATGTAGAGTATAATGTATGTATATGTAGTGAATAATGTGTATATGTAGTGTATAATGTATGTATATGTAGTGTATAATGTGTGTATATGTAGTGTATAATGTGTTTATATGTAGTGTATAATGTGTTTATATGTAGTGTATAATGTGTGTATATGTAGTGTATAATGTATGTATATGTAGTGTATAATGTGTTTATATATGTAGTGTATAATGTGTATATATGTAGTGTATAATGTGTGTATATGTAGTGTATATGTAGTGTATATGTAGTGTATAATGTGTATATGTAGAGTATAATGTGTATATGTAGAGTATAATGTGTATATGTAGTGTATAATGTGTATATATGTAGTGTATAATGTGTGTATATGTAGTGTATATGTAGTGTATATGTAGTGTATAATGTGTATATGTAGAGTATAATGTGTATATGTAGAGTATAATGTGTATATGTAGTGTATAATGTGTATATGTAGAGTATAATGTGTATATGTAGAGTATAATGTGTATATGTAGTGTATAATGTGTATATATGTAGTGTATAATGTGTGTATATGTAGAGTATAATGTGTATATATGTAGTGTATAATGTGTGTATATGTAGTGTATAATGTGTATATATGTAGTGTATAATGTGTGTATATGTAGTGTATATGTAGTGTATATGTAGTGTATAATGTGTATATGTAGAGTATAATGTATATATATATATATATATAAGAGTATTGTTGGGATAGGGAGGCTAGTAAGGCCTACGAATTATATCTTTACCTTGAGCTATAAGGCAAAGCCTTATTTTGTGTATTTGCTATCCTACTGTGACAGATATATTGAACGGCTTTGGGGGAGCTTTCACATAGATCCAGAAAATTAACATTCATGACACCTGTTACCTTTTCTTATATTGGTGGTGCCCGCTGAATACTGGAGTTGTTAATCTTTACCCCCATAGCCCGAACTTGCTTTTGATAGCCTGGTATAATATAACAAATGTCTACATATTTATATCCTTATGTTTAAGCATCCAATCAGCCTGTAATAAGAGTTGTATGCACATAGATCCAGATTTATTATAACATGACGTCTGATACCTTTAATTATATTGGTGGTGTCCGCTGTTACTGGAGTTGTTGTATTACCCCTTACAGTTTATACTGCTTCGTATTCTAAAGATTGGAACTAAACTACTGACTGGTGGTTAATAAAGTATTGTGCACAATACTAGGAGATGTTCCCTTAACATATGGATTTACTGTTTATGTGATTTTGTTCATGCTTTTGACAGGCTACATACTGACATAGATCCTCAAGGCTCACTATGGTGGCTGATTTTACGTCTTGCACGTAACCACCCGCTAGTGGAGGAGTTGTCAGTACAGCTAGCTCACAGTTGGAGCCATTAATTGTGCTGTTTCATGTGATTATACATAATAAATGTGTACAGCATAACCTGTGCCTAGACATCTCTCAACCAACGCTTCCCTATTTCTTTGGTTCATGAGTTCTTATTATATACATACATTATACACTACATATATACACATTATACACTACATATATACACATTATACACTACATATACATACATTATACACTACATATACACACATTATACACTACATATACACTACATGTACACACATTATACACTACATATATATACATTATACACTACATATACACACATTATACACTACATATACACACATTATACACTACATAGACACACATTATACACTACATATACACTACATATACACACATTATACACTACATATACACACATTATACACTACATAGACACACATTATACACTACATATACACTACATATACACACATTATACACTACATGTACACACATTATACACTACATAGACACACATTATACACTACATATACACTACATATATACACACATTATACACTACATGTACACACATTATACACTACATATATACACATTATACACTACATAGACACACATTATACACTACATATACACTACATATACACACATTATACACTACATAGACACACATTATACACTACATATACACTACATATACACACATTATACACTACATATACACACATTATACACTACATAGACACACATTATACACTACATATACACTACATATACACACATTATACACTACATGTACACACATTATACACTACATAGACACACATTATACACTACATATACACACATTATACACTACATATATACACATTATACACTACATATATACACATTATACATTACATATACATACATTATACACTACATATACACACATTATACACTACATATAACCTGCTTACTAGATACATTTTCTGAATGGCATACAGGTGTGTGGTGAATGGAAGCAGTCTTCACTTACCGCTATTAAGCGGAGCTGGGCATTTGGTCAGCAGTTTATTTAAAAAGATGTGCTGAAATCCCTGTCTATTGTAAATAGCAATCTTATTGCGGTTGCTATAGAATCTTCCTTACCAATATAAATACATATATATCTATATATATATATATATCTATCTCTCTCTCTATATATATATATATATATATATATATATATATATACATATATATAGTGTATAATGTGTGTATATGTAGTGTATAATGTATGTATATCTAGTGTATAATGTATGTATATGTAGTGTATATTGTATGTATATGTAGTGTATAATGTGTATATATATATATATATATATATATATATATATGTAGTGTATAATGTATGTATATGTAGTGTATAATGTATGTATATGTAGTGTATAATATCTGTATATGTAGTGTATAATGTGTGTATATGTACTGTATAATGTGTGTATATGTAGTGTTTAATGTGTGTATATGTAGTGTATAATGTGTGTATATGTAGTGTATATGTAGTGTATAATGTGTGTATATGTAGTGTATAATGTGTGTATATGTAGTGTATAATGTGTGTATATGTAGTGTATATGTAGTGTATAATGTATGTATATGTAGTGTATAATGTATGTATATGTAGTGTATAATATGTGTATATGTAGTGTATAATGTGTGTATATGTACTGTATAATGTGTGTATATGTAGTGTATAATGTATTTATATGTAGTGTATAATGTGTGTATATATGTAGTGTATATGTAGTGTATAATGTGTGTATATGTAGTGTATAATGTGTGTATATGTAGTGTATAATGTGTGTATATGTAGTGTATATGTAGTGTATATGTAGTGTATATGTAGTGTATAATGTATGTATATGTAGTGTATATGTAGTGTATAATGTATGTATATGTAGTGTATATGTAGTGTATAATGTATGTATATGTAGTGTATAATGTGTATATATATATATGTGGGTTTTACTGTTGGGGGGGTTGTTTGTATTTTTTTGACAGGTAAAAGAGCTGATTTCTTTGGGGCAATTCCCTGCAAAGGCCCTTTTAAAGACTATTGGTAGTTTAGCTTAGGCTAGGGTTTTTTTATTTGGGAGGGGGGGGCTTTTCTATTTTTATAGGGCTATTAGATTAGGTGTAATTAGTTTAAAGATCTTGTAATTTGTTTTTTATTTTCTGTAATTTAGCGTTTTTTTGTAATTTAGCTAATTGTATTTAATTTAGGAATTTATCTAATTGTAGGGTTAGGTTAGG
This sequence comes from Bombina bombina, assembly GCF_027579735.1. Lineage (NCBI taxonomy): Eukaryota > Metazoa > Chordata > Amphibia > Anura > Bombinatoridae > Bombina > Bombina bombina. The sequence goes on along the minus strand of NC_069500.1, from coordinate 27,484,027 downwards.
TGTTAGTGTAAGACAGGTTAGGTTTTATTTTACAGGTCAATTTGTATATATTTTAGCTAGGTAGTTATTAAATAGTTAATAACTAATTAGTAACTATTCTACCTAGTTAAAATAAATACAAACTTGCCTGTAAAATAAAAAAAAACTATTAGTTATATTGTAGCTAGCTTAGGGTTTATTTTACAGGTAAGTATTTAGTTTTAAATAGGAATTATTTAGGTAATAATAGTAATTTTTATTTATATTTATTTTAATTATATTTAAGTTAGAGGGTGGTAGGTTTAGAGTTAGACTTAGATTTAGGGGTTAATAAATTTAATATAGTGGCGGCGACGTTGGGGGCGGCAGATTAGGGGTTAATAAATGTAGGTAGGTGGCGGCGATGTTAGGGACAGTAGATTAGGGGTTATTAATATTTAACTAATGTTTGCGAGGCGGGAGTGCAGCGGTTTAGGGGTTAATATGTTTATTATAGTGGCAGCAATGTCCGGAGCGTCAGATTAGGGGTTAATAATTTAATTTTAGTGCTTGCGATGCGGGGGGGCCTTGGTTTAGGGGTTAATAGGTAGTTTATGTGTGTTAGTGTACTTTTTAGCACTTTAGTTATGAGTTTTATGCTACAGCGTTGTAGTGTAAAACGCATAACTACTACTACTGACTCTAGAATGCATTACGAATCTTGCGGGATAGGGTGTACCGCTCACTTTTTGGCCTCCCAGGACAAGCTTGTAATACCGGCGCTATGAAAGTCACATTGAAAATAGACCATACGCAAATGGCGTAAGTTGATTTGCGGTAAGGCCAAAAAAGTGTGCGGTGCCCCTAAATCTGCAAGACTCGTAATAGCAGCGGTAGTAAAAAAGCAGCGTTATGAGTCTTAACGCTGCTTTTTTACTCATAACGCAAGACTCGTAATCTAGCCGATTATTACTATTTAAAAAAAGAAAAGATACCAACAATAAAAAAAAAAAATTACTAAATTAAAAAACCCTAACACTACGAAGAAAAAAATCTCCCAACATTACAAAAAATAACAAAGTCTAAAATTACGAAAAATAAAGAAAAAATCTAAGATTACAAAAAATAATAAAATTATCCAAGATAAAAAAAAATAAACCTAATCTAATACCCCTATAAAATAAAAAAACTCCTAATCTAACACTAACCTTAAAAGGGCCTTTTGTAGGGCATTGCCCTAAAGAAATCAACTCTTTTTGGATAAAAAAATAACAAAGTCCCCCCTAACAATACAACACCCAACCCCCCAAAATAAAAAAGACCTAACTAAAAAAATCCTAAAATACCCATTGCCCCTAAAGGGGCATTTGTATGGGCATTGACCTTAAAAGGGCAATCAGCTCTTTTGCTGCCCATTTAAAAACAAAAAAAAGCCCTAATCTAAAAAAAAACAAAAAAACAAAAACAAACTATCACTAACCCAGACAAAGGCACACACCATCAGTTTGCGGCTGATGTTCGCATGAAGATGAGGCTCCACATCAGATGTCAGCGCCGTTTTGATCCTGCATCGCTAAGCGCCGCATCAGCTCCGCGACCCCTGGATGAAGATGGAAGATGGCTCAGCAACCCCGGGATGAAGATGGAAGATGGCTCCACGTCACTGGGATGAAGATTGAAGATGGATCCGCCTGGCAGAAGACCTTCACCGCTGGATTAGTGCTAGTTTGCCCTTTTACATACAAATGCCCATTTAGGGGCAATACGTAGTTTAGGATTTTAGCTTTTTTATTTTGGTTGGGTGCGTGGGGGGTTGTATTGTTAGGGGGAACTTTGTTAGCTTTTATCCAAAAACAGCTGATTTATTTAGGGCAATGCCCTACAAAAGGCCCTTTTAAGGACTATTGGTAGTTTAGTGTTAAATTACCGGTAGGTTTTTTTTATTTTGGGGTGGCTTTTTTGTTTTTATAGGAGTATTATATTAGGTTTTTTTATTTTTATTTTGACTGTTTTTAGACTGTTTTGTTTTGTAATGTTAGTTTTTTGTTTTTTTATTAGTGTTAGGATTCTTTAAATTTGTAATTTAGGTTTTTAATTTTGGTATATTTAATTTTGTTAAAATAGTAATGTTAGGTTTATTTATAGTTTAAGCTGAGGTTTTATTTATTTCACAGGTAAGTTTTTATTTATTTGAAGGTAGTTATAGTGTAACTTTAATTTAGTGTAAGTTTAATTTAAAGTTAGGGGTGTTAGGTTTAGGGGTTAATAGTTTAATTTAGTTTGTTGCGATGTGGGTGTTTGGCAGTTTAGGGGTTAATATCTTTATTTAGTGTCGGTGATGTGGGGGGGCAGCGGATTAGGGGTATTTAGGTTAGGGTGTTAGGTTTTTACATAACCTTCTTGTCTCCACAGACCTCAGTGAGAAATGCGTTATAGTGATCGCCATTCCGCAATCGCAGGTGTTAGTTTTTTTATAACACCTTTTCTCCATTGATGTCTGTGCAACAAAACGTGCAAAACGCGTCAGGACTTGACTTTTGTGGGGTATGGAGCTTATTGCACCATATTGCACAACACAAGAAGGTTTCTTTGTAATTTGTAATGGCAGCGCTATGTAAAGTGCGGTACCGCAAATTTTTAGTGCCAGTTATGCACCGGGTTTAGCGCATAACTTGTAATCTAGGTATCTGTTGAGGATTTAGTGCAGCGGCTATCTGACACACAGATGTTAGCGCACTCTAGACTAAAAAAAATATTTTGGACTTGGAATGTGAGAACAAACATAAAAGCGAAATTGATTATGCTTTAGCGATGTCAGCGTAAAATTAGCCCTGATATTTTTGTGCCTTATTTGTAACCTAGACCTGTTTTATATCTCTTTAATAAGCGGTAGGAACCTGCCCTACCCCATCACCTTTGTACAACATCAGATGGAAGCTGAAGGACGGGACCCTTTAACCCTAATCATTTCTAAAATATACTATTCATAAATTGTACAGTGGCATAATGCACCTATGCTCTAGCACTGTGGAATATGTTAGTGCTAGACATGTGCATTTCATTTCGTTCCGAATCTAAATTTGGACGAATTTGTCAAATTCGGAGCTTCGGAACGATTCGAATTTCCAAATTACCGTAGCACCGAAACTAACGAATAAATCAAATTAGTTCGGATTTATTCATTACATTCGGATGGCCATGGACTAATCACAATTACACTAGTATTGTAAAGTATATTAGGTTATATCACTCTGCTATGGGTTACACCTTATATTACAGTAAATAATACTAGTCTAATACACAGCACATCCCACCTAACACATACCGAACTTCCGATTTTACGAATCGAATCCGAACCGAATACATCCGAATGAATCCAAATGAATCTGAAACTAATGCATTCGATTGTATCCAAATTCGAATCGATCCGAAAACGAAATTCAAAAACATCAGAATCGGTCTGAAACGAACCAAAACAATTTTTTCCGCCGTGCACAAGTCTAGTTAGTGCTCTATAAATAAATAATAACAATATTTATTAACTTGTTTAAACCTCTGAATGCTTTCTTGCAATTATTGATAAACAATAGATATGGGCACCGTCAAAATAGTTTTGTCTGAAATATGGATTTAGTTCATTTTGTTCATTTTTTTTTCATTTTGTTCATTTTTGATTATTTCTTTAATCTGAAATTTGTTCATTAGCTCATTTGTGTTGGATGAATAATCGTTACCTTATTTCGGCTAGATTACGAGTCTTGAGTTATGAGTAAAAAAGCAGCGCTAAGGCTCATAACGCTGCTTTTTTACTACCGCTGCTATTACGAGTCTTGCAGATTTAGGGGCAGCGCACACTTTTTTGGCCTTACAGCAAATCAACTTATGCAATTTGCGTATAGTCTATTTTCAATGGGACTTTAGCGCCGGTATTACAAGCTTGTCCTGGGAGGCCAAAAAGTGAGCGGTACACCCTATCCCGTAAGATTCGTAACGCATTCTAAAGTCAGTAGTTATGAGTTTTACACTACAAAGCTGTACCATAAAACTCATAACTAAAGTGCTAAAAAGTACACTAACACCCATAAACTACCTATCAACCCCTAAACCGAGGCCCTACCGCATCGCAAACACTAAAATAAAATTATTAACCCCTACCTACATTTATTAACCCCTAATCTGCCGCCCCAACGTCGCCGCCACTATACTAAATTTATTAACCCCTAAACCTAAGTCTAACCCTAACCCTAACACCCCCTAACTTAAATATAATTAAAATAAATCTAATAAAAAAATCCTATCATTACCTAATAATACCTATTTAGAACTAAATACTTACCTATAAAATAAACCCTAAGCTAGCTACAATATAACTAATAGTTACATTGTAGCTAGCTTAGGGTTTATTTTTATTTTACAGGCAAGTTTGTATTTATTTTAACTAGGTAGAATAGTTATTAAATAGTTAGTAACTATTTAATAACTACATAGCTAAAATAAATACAAATTTACATGTAATATAAAACCTAACCTAAGTTACACTAACACCTAACACTACACTACAATTAAATAAATTACCTAAATTAAATACAATTAACTAAATTAAATACAAATACCTAAATTACAAAAACAAACACTAAATTACACAAAATTAAAAACAAATTACAAGATATTTAAACTAATTACACCTAATCTAATAGCCCTATCAAAATAAAAAAAAGCCCCCCCAAAATAAAAAAAAACCTAGCCTAAACTAAACTACCAATAGCCCTTAAAAGGGCCTTTTGTTGGGCATTGCCCCAAAGAAATCAGCTCTTTTACCTGTAAAAAAAATACAAACATCCCCCCAACAGTAAAACCCACCACCTACACAACTAACCCCCAAATAAAACCCTAACTAAAAAACCTAAGCTCCCCATTGCCCTGAAAAGGGCATTTGTATGGGCATTGCTCTTAAAAGGGTATTTATCTCTATTGCGGCCAAAACCCTAACCTAAAAATAACCTCCCCCCCAATAAACCCTTAAAAAATCACTAACCCCTGAAGATCCACTTACAGTTTTGAAGACCGGACATTCATCCTCAACGAAGCCGGGAGAAGTCCTCAACGAAGCGTCAAAAAGTCCTTCACGAAGCCGGGAGAAGTCTTCATCCAAGCCGGGAGAAGTGGTCCTCCAGACGGGCAGAAGTCTTCATCCAGATGGCATCTTCTATCTTCATCCATCCGGCGCGGAGCGGGTCCATCTTCAAGATATCCGACGTGGAGCATCCTCTTCTTTCCGATGACTAACGATGCATGAAGGTTCCTTTAAATGACGTCATCCAAGATGGCGTCCCTTAGATTTCGATTGGCTGATAGAATTCTATCAGCCAATCGGAATTAAAGTTGAAAAAAATCCTATAGGCTGATCCAATCAGCCAATAGGATTGAGCTTGCATTCTATTGGCTGATTGGAACAGCCAATAGAATGCGAGCTCAATCCTATTGGCTGATTGGATCAGCCAATAGGTTTGAAGTTCAATCCTATTGGTTGATTGCATCAGCCAATAGGATTTTTTCAACCTTAATTCCGATTGGCTGATAAAATTCTATCAGCCAATCAGAATCTAAGGGACGCCATCTTGGATGATGTCATTTAAAGGAACATTCATTCGTCGGGTAGTTGTTGGCAGAAGAGGATGCTACGCGCCGGATGTCTTGAAGATGGACCCGCTCCGCGCCGGATGGATGAAGATAGAAGATGCCGTCTGGATGAAGACTTCTGCCCGTCTGGAGGACCACTTCTCCCGGCTTGGATGAAGACTTCTCCCGGCTTCGTTGAGGACTTCTTGCCGCTTCGTTGAGGACTTCTCCTGGCTTCATTGAGGATGAATGTCCAGTCTTCAAAACTGTTAATGGATCTTCAGGGGTTAGTGATTTTTTAAGGGTTTATTGGGTGGGTTTTATTTTTAGGTTAGGGTTTGGGCCGCAATAGAGCTAAATGCCCTTTTAAGGGCAGTGCCCATAGAAATGCCCTTTTCAGGGCAATGGGGAGCTTAGTTTTTTTTAGTTAGGGCTTTATTTTTGGGTTGGTTGTGTGGGTAGTGGGTTTTACTGTTGGGGGGTTGTTTGCATTTTTTTTACAGGTAAAAGAGCTGATTTCTTTGTGGCAATACCCCGCAAAAGGCCCTTTTAAGGGCTATTGGTAGTTTAGTTTTTTTTTTATTTGGGGGGGGGGGGCTTTTTTATTTTGATAGGGCTCTTAGATTAGGTGTAATTAGTTTAAATATCTTGTAATTTGTTTTTTATTTTGTGTAATTTAGTGTTTTTTTTGTAATTTAGGTAATTGTATTTAATTTATTTAATTGTATTTAATTTAGGTAATTTATTTAATTGTAGTGTAGTGTTAGGTGTTAGTGTAACTTAGGTTAGGTTTTATTTTACAGGTAAATTTGTATTTATTTTAGCTAGGTAGTTATTAAATAGTTAAAAACTATTTAATAACTATTTTACCTAGTTAAAATAAATACAGACTTGCCTGTAAAATAAAAATAAACCCTAAACTATATACAATGTAACTATTAGTTATATTGCAGCTAGCTTAGGGTTTATTTTACAGGTAAGTATTTAGTTTTAAATAGGAATTATTTAGTTATTAATTGTAGGTTTTCTTTAGATTTATTTTAATTATATTTAAGTTAGGGGTGTTAGGGTTAATGTTAAACTTAGGTTTAGGGGTTGTTAAATTTAATATAGTGGCGGCGACGTTGGGGATGGCAGATTAGGGGTTAATAATATTTAACTAGTGTTTGCGAGGCAGGAGTGCGGCGTTTTAGGGGTTAATATGTTTATTATAGTGGCGGCGACGTTGGGGGTGGCAGATTAGGGGTTAATAAGTATAATGTAGGTGTCGGCGATGTCCGGAGTGGCAGATTAGGGGTTAATAAGTATAATGCAGGTGTCAGCGATGTCGGGGGCGGCATATTAGGGGTTAATAAGTGTAAGATTAGGGGTGTTTAGACTCGGGGTTCATGTTAGGGTGTTATGTGTAAACATACATTTTGTTTCCCCATAGGAATCAATGGGGCTGCGTTTCGGAGCTTTACGCTGCTTTATTGCAGGTGTTAGGCTTTTTTCAGCCGGCTCTTCCCATTGATGTCTATAGGGAAATCGTGCACGAGCACGTACATCCATCTCAAGCAGCGCTGGTATTGGAGTGCGGTAGGGAGCACAATTTTGCTCTATGCTCCCTTCTTGCCTTTTAACGCCGGGTTTATAAAAACCTGTAATACCAGCGCTGTAGATAAGTGAGCGGTGACAATAACTTGCAAGTTAGTACCGCGCCCCTCATAACGCAAAACTCGTAATCTGGCCGTTTGTTTGTTAAGAAATATTCATTCACCATTATTTTTAAAGGACAGCAGAATAAGCAAAATAATTTAACCCAAAACTTACAAAAATGTTTAAAACATTAAAAAATTGTCTATTTAATACTAACAATAGTTACAGAACATATAAAAAATAATTTCATGAAGAATTAAGAATTTTATTTTACAGACAAATAATTCCTTTAATATTACATTAAATAATACTGTATGTGATATATACAAATAATAGGTAACAGGTTTTTTTGTACAGCTTAAAAAAGTACAAGTAAAGTCTCATGCAGCAGTGTTGGATTGTAGCCTACGACACGTAACAAAGTGACTGATTGTCAAAATGACAAGGATCACAAAATGGCTCTGATCAGAACTCGCTCAGGCAGAGGTTTAAATGCATTTTTTAGCCCGGCAAATGGGAAGTCTGGTTTGCACATATCACTTTTAGGTCACTGCCAGGTTTGGCTCTGATAGGCTGCTGAAGCAATTAATCATTTCTGGGAATCCTCATCTCTTGCGACTGGCTTTTCTCATGACTTTATTTCTCATATGAATGAATTTGAACGAATGTATGAACGAAATTAGGTTGTTCATACATTTGTTTGTTCATTCAGATGGTGATTCGTTCATTTGTTTATAAACTAATAATACATTTTTAGTTATTTTTGCATTAGTTTCAAATGAATGTTCATGTTCAAGTTTCTTAGATTAAATGTAATTTAAGTGTAATTTGGCCTCTGTTTGTAACTTTATATGTAAAAAATATACATGTTTCAACCACTAATTGATCTTACTCAATACGTTTGCATGGACAAATATGTGTAAACAGCCAAGAAATGGCTTTCAACTGTAGAATTAGTAAATTCAAAGTTCCATGAAATGCGGCTGGAAAGATATTTCCTTATTGATTAAAATAGTGTTACATTTTCCCCAAAGCAAAGGAATCAGTACAGCCCTCAATGAAAATGCTAGCCACACATGGGCCCTACTCAATACCCCAGCAAACTGTAGCACAAAAGTTCAAAAGGGTGGCAGCAAAAAAGATCTACTTATAATGCACAGGTTACAGAAAGCAACGTTTCAGCATTGCTCCCTTAATCATGCTATCATACAAACTGATTAACATAATCTATTTATACATGAGTACCACTAGATGGCGTTAAAGTGTGTAACATGTGTTAACGCTTTAACAACATTTCTAAAGAAGGAATATCCTTAAATAATCATGCACATTCTTCATATCAGTATTACAATAAAACAACAATCCTCCTACGCCTACTTTGACAAAGAGCATTATCAACCTAACCTAGTATAAAAAAGAAAGAAAATATTATACACACTATTCACACTCCAAATATTTAAAGGTATTTTGCAAGAAATCAAAGAAAAACTGAAAGATCCCAATCCCTATTTAATCCTAACTTATGTTGTTTGAGTATTAGCTCCCTATCACCAACTCTGCAGGGCCTGGATACAAATCAATAATTTGAAATCTCAACTGATTAATTGCATGACCTGTCTTTAAGAAATCGTGTGCTACTGGAGCTGCTCATTCTAAGTTCTGATGTTACTTTTATGTTCTATTATTTTATCATGGATACTTTTTGTTGTCTCACCCACATAGCTCTGCCCACAGGGGCATTTAATCATGTAAGTGATGAATTGGGTTTGACAAGTATGATAACCCCTGATAGAATATTTTTTTCCCAGTAGCAGGATGGTAAAACACAGAACCCTTAATCATATTACTACAACATGAACATCTTAACCATGGAAAACAACCTTCATTTTTTGAAGTAATATAACCTTGATTACTTTTTTATTAGGGCCAATATCTGCTCTAATGAGTTGTTGCTGAAGGTTTAATCCACGCGTATATGCCGGCAATATTAGTATTTGAAATTCTAGGATTTAAGGATAACATTTAGATAAGACCCCCCCCATGTTTCCTAATTATACCTTGAATAGAATGACTTTGGGAATTAAAGGGATAGTAAACATCAAAAATGTTATTGTTTAAAAACATAGAAAATCCCTTTATTTACCACTCCCCAGTTTTGCATAACCAACACTGTCATATAAATATACTTTTTACCTCTGTAATTGCCTTGTAGCTAAGCTTCTGCTGACTGCCTCCTTTTTTCAGATCTTTTGACAGACTTGCATTTCAGGCAATTAGTGCTGACTCTTAAATAACTTCACATGCGTGAGCACAATGCAAGCTATATGAAACACATGAACTAATGCCCTCTAGCTGTGAAAAATGTAAAATGCATTTATTTAAGAGGCGGCCTTTAAGGGCTTAGAAATTAGCATATGAGCCTACCTAGGTTTAGCTTTTAACTAAGAACACCAAGAGAACAAAGAAAAATTGATGATACAAGTAAATTAGAAAGCTGTTTGAAATTACATGCCCTATCGGAATCATGAAAGTTTAATTTGGACTTTACTATCCCTTTAAATTCAGAATTAAAGACAAGCCTTTGGGTATAATTTTTCTTATATTTTCCCTTTCAAGTACCTAATAAAGTCTCTCTTGGGATAAATTAAACTAAATCCATCCCTTTTTTAATGATACACAACGGATAACCACAATCTAAAAATCTATTCCCCATCTCTTTGAGTTGAACAGATTATTATCCTACAGACTCTCTGTTGGCTATGTGGTAAAACTTTTAACAATTTTCCTCATACAGGGCCAGATTACAAATGGAGTGGTATTTAATGACCCCGCTCGAGCGCTAACTCCGCCAGAAGTAACTTTTTCGCACTCGTCGGTTGCACTCGTATTAAAAATTGAAAGTAACATTTTTCGCTAGCGCTCTAACCCGACATACTTAAAAAGCTGAAGTTAGAATATCATGCGTGCTATAACGTATTCTCTAATAGAAATCAATGGAGCAAAAAAAGTGTAAAAAACACCCTACTCGCGCACAAAGCCAATTGCATATTCTCAAGTGTGCTAACCTGACATGAAAATATGAATATATTTCACATTCCAGTGTTCTTTACATAGCAGAATATGTTCTATGCATTCATAAATACATATATATATATATATATATATATATATATATATATATATATATATATATAATGGTATTTTGGTACAATATATATCTATACCTATATATAGATGATTAAATATAGGTATATATATATATATATATATACAGATATATATATATATATATATATACTATATATATATATATATATATATATATATATATATATATATATATATATATATATATATATATATATATATATATATACACACACACACAATCGTATGCAAAAGTGTAGGCACCCTTGACATTTTCCATGATTTTCATTTATAAATAATTGGGTGTTTGGATCAGCAATTTCATTTTGATCTATCAAATAACTGAAGGACACAGTAATATTTCAGTAGTGAAATGAGTTTTATTAGATTAACAGAAAATGTGCAATATACATCAAAACAAAATTAGACAGGTACATAAATTTGGGCACTCCAACAGAAATATTGCATCAATATTTAGTAGAGCCTCCTTTAGCAGAAATAACAGCCTCTAGACACTTCCTATAGCCTGTAATGAGTGTCTGGATTCTGGATGAAGGTATTTTGGACCATTCCTCCTTGCAAAACATCTCCAGTTCAGTTAGGTTTGATGGTTGCCAAGCATGGACAGCCCGCTTCAAATCACCCCACAGATTTTCAATGATATTCAGGTCTAGGGACTGGGATGGCCATTCCAGAACATTGTACTTGTTCCTCTGCATAAATGCCAGAGTAGATTTTGAGCAGTGTTTTGGGTCGTTGTCTTGGTGAAATATCCATCCCCGGTGTAACTTCAACTTTGTGACTGATTCCTCAACAATATTCTCAAGTATCTGCTGATATAGAGTGGAATCCATGCGACCCTCAACTTTAACAAGATTCCCAGTACAGGCACTGGCCACACAGCCCCACAGCATGATGGAAAATCCACCAAATTTTACTGTGGGTAGCAAGTGTTTGTCTTGGAATCTTGGAACGCTGTGTTCTTTTGCCGCCAATGCCCCTTGTTATGACCAAATAACTCAATCTTTGTTTCATCAGTCCATAGCACCTTCTTCCGAAATGAAGCTGGCTTGTCCAAATGTGCGTTTGCTTACCTCAAGCGACTCTGTGGCGTGTGTGAAGAAAAGGCTTCTTCCGCATCACTCTCCCATACAGCTTCTCCTTGTGCAAAGTGTGCTGAATTGTTGAACGATGCACAGTGACACAATCTGCAGCAAGATGATGTTGTAGGTCTTTGGATGTGGTATTTGGGCTGTTTTTGACCGTTCTCACCATCCTTTGCCTCTCCGATATTTTACTTGGCCTGCCACTTCTGGCCTTAACAAGAACTGTGCCTGTGGTCTTCTATTTCCTCACTATGTTCCTTACAGTGGACACTGACAGCTTAAATCTCTACGATAGCTTTTTGTAGCCTTCCCCTAAACCATAATGTTGAACAATCTTTGTTTTCAGGTCATTTGAGAGTTGTTTTGAGGCCCCCATGTTGCCACTCTTCAGAGGAGAATCAAAGAGAACAAGAACTTGCAATTGGCCACCTTAAATACCTTTTCTAATAATTGGACGCACTTGTCTATGAATTTCAAGGCTTAATGGGCTCACCAAACCAATTGTGTGTTCCAATTAATCAGTGCTAGGTAGTTACAGGTATTCAAATCAACAAAATGACAAGGGTGCCCAAATTTATGCACCTGTCTAATTTTGTTTTGATGCATATTGCACATTTTCTGTTAATCCAACAAACCTCATTTCACTACTAAAATGTTACTGTGTTTCTCAGTTGGTGGATAGATCAAAATGATATTGCTGATCCAAACACCCAATTATTTATAATTGAAAACTCTGGAAATTGTCAAGGGTGCCTAAACTTTTGCATACGAATGTATCTATCTATCTATCTATCTATCTATCTATCTATCTATCTATCTATACAAAACACGGAAGGGGACTGCACTCTCATATCGGACCGGGTACACATCCCATGACCCTGCAACATGCTCAGCCCGGGGTGTGCACTGGCACTCACAGGAAACTGTGCTGTCCCTAGAGTCACAGGCAGTTATCCCCAGACAGGTCTGGGTGCAAGAACCATAGGGAAAATTACAAAATAAATTAATACAACACACAGAGAAAGCCCAGCACTCACTTACAAGCTCTACGCTAAGATTAAAAGCAAAAATGGAAGGGTTAGTTACCGAATTTTGCCAAATGTGACAAACCCAGGTACCACGACAAGGTCCCTTCCAAAAACCTGGAACCCTAAAACAGCCACACAATGCAAGCTCTCAATCCAACAAACTGGGAACAAGTGAAGGGACCTTGTTGTGGTACCTGGGCTTGTTCCATTTGGCCAATAGGATATAATGGGGATCGCTACGTCAGCAAAAATCTGCAAACATCTGCACTTATGTGCGCTATCAGTGGAGAGGGGAGCTGTATTTGAAGTGTTCACTGAAACAAAAAGAGGTTTCTGTGAGGAGCACTTCAAAAAATGCATACAAAACCTTACATATACTGAACCTACACTAAATGTCTCACATTGGATAGCAAATATAGCTGAAAAACCTGTATCTAACTTGCAGGGCAGTGCTTGGAATATATTGCACTACAGGGGATGTTTCCCAAGTAAAATGCAGGTTACTCCCCTGGAGCACCCAGCAAACTTCCACCGAATGTCTACATCTCTGTTATGTCTGCGATCTAAGTTACTAATAAAGTAATTAAAAAAAACAAACCTTCCTATTAAAACTATAGGAGCTATGTTGATCCATGTATATACAATGATTAATGTATATGCATTTTCTGGTATAATGCATATTATAATTATTGTTTTGATTTTAAACAGCTATTGTTTTTTTCTATATATTGTTATATATTGTTATAAAAGTAGCTAGTTATACAGCAGCTTCAACTTTATAGTTTTACATAACTGCATAATGTTTAACATTACAAAATTAAACAAATACAGAAATTTAAATATTCAAAGTTTTGGCTACTGACTATTATAACACATTTATATAACGAAAAATAAATATTATTGTTTTTTTAAAAACAAAAAACAAAAAGAAAAAAACACACAAAACCCCCCAGCTGTTTAAAAAAACAAAAACAAAGATACAATAAATACAATAATATGCATTATATTAGAAAATGCATATACATGAAACATTATATACACAATGTTCCACTAGCATTACAAAAATATAAAAAAAATCCAAACAGTAGGGCGTATCCTAAAAAGTCCCTTTAAAAAAAGCCCACCCCTAAAAAACCCCCTATACTAACAGGTCATTTTTCAGCAGTGCGCTGGTTGAAATGATTAAATCTTATTCATTATATTATCCCTATACTAAAACCAGAGTAACCCCCCCTCTTTAAAAAAACCTATCCTAAAAAAATTGCTGTGAGAAGGGCATTAGTCGGGCAGTGACCTAAAGTACTCATAGTTCTTTTTCATTTAAAAAAAAATCCTGTGCTAAAAAAAAAGCCTAGGTGGCAAAAAAGTATGCCCTGGCTTTCTCAACATGGTGGCAGATCCCTTTTGAATATCTTGCCACCTCGTGGCACTTTCGTTCATTGGGACCTCAGCCCCATACTTACATCAGAATTCTAGAACTACAGCTTTTCTCTCGGCCACACACCCACATCAGACATTAGATTAAAGGCTTGCACTGCACCTCACCTGTCAGCTACAACCTGACCTCAGAAGAGAACACTGCAGCCCTTCTGTCCTTACTGATCTCTGAGGCGTGGGCTGTTGGCTTTGTTTGATTTTCAGTTCACAGTGTTCTCTCAGTCTTTCTGAGGTACCACAAACAGTGTCTATGTAGTAGGGATGGAGAGGAAGACTTCAGTTCTGGACCTGCAGTGTATTATCAGAAGTCACTGTTGCATGTGTGGCCGCAGGTTACACCTTCCAAAATCCACTATGGCTTTTTTGTCTGAAGAACTTGGTTTTAAAATAAAATTATCTACCTATGATTAATCCATGATTGTTTTATGTGGCATTGCCAGGTGGGTGCAAAAGTAACCCCAATATAATGGCTGGCCCCCTGTTATATTCTGGCACTGAGGCAGTCACAAATTAGGTCTCACAATAGTACCGAAAAGGGAAAAATCACACATAAGAATGCAGTATAATAATAACACCAGTGTTTATTATCTACTTTAAACGCATTACTCATCTTTGGTTTATGAATAAGGCTTTAATATCAGTGTACAATGTTGCACAAGCAGAACAGTGCCGCTACAGTTAGTGTCATCATTCAGTGGGATACAAACAGCAGATTTCACAGGTGCTATATCTGAGACTTCTCTCTAAGATGTTGCCCAAAAAACTCCCATTCCCCCTCTTAGCAATTCTAATAATTAAACTACAGTTTAGCAGGCTAAAGTTCTGTCAATCATTTTATTAAATTTATTTTTATCACTTATTTATATAGCGCCCAAAATTACGTAACACTGATTTAGCAAATGTTTAGGAAAAAATAAGAGTGTTCTCATAACAATCAAATATTCTCACACTAGTGAGTAGCACTATCTCTTTTGCAATTTGACATCCCACTCTTTCTCGATAATAACACTGCTTGAGAACAGAACAACAGAGTGAATAACCAGTGTAACATTTCTTAAATTCTCTTAAAGGCATATACGTGCTTTTACGTGATATATGTACTATATATGTACAGTGCCCTCCACTAATATTGGCCCCCTGTAAATATGAGCAACTGAAGAGGAGAGTCCACCAGCACAAAAATCAAAATATTAAGGACCTCTTAGTGGTTTCTTAACTGCTGAGTAAGAGCAGTGTTATCTTGTATGGCACTGCATAAGTACGCTACCTACATTGGGGCCTAGTTATCAAGCCGTCAACCTCAAATACGCTGCGTATTCCGCAGCGTATTTGTGGCGAGGCTGATACGCCTTAGTTATCAAAGGCTCGAGACAGGCAAAAGTAGAATTTTGTGACGTAAGCTTCGATCCGCCGGACTCAGTCCGACACAGATCGATTCTTACGTCACTCCAGATGTTCCGCACACAAGTGCGGCACATTCTCACTACTTTTGCTAGCTATCAAAAAACTAGCAGGTACGCTCGGCACTTTTACGGCCCAGCGTACCTGGTTTTCAAAGCGCCAGCCTGGAGGCGGCGGATCCCATAGGAATCAATGGGAGTCTGACCATAGCGAAAGTACAAGTTCGCTGCTGACAGACATCCCATTGATTTCTATGGGAGCTGTCTACACCTAACACCCTAACATGTACCCCGAGTCTAAACACCCCTAATCTGACCCCCCCTACACCGCCGCAACTAAATAAAGTTATTACCCCCTAAACCGCCGCTCCCGGAGCCCACCGCAAGCTACTCTATACATATTAACCCCTAAACCGCCGCTCCCGGAGCCCACCGCAACTATAATAAATGTATTAACCCCTAACCCGCCGCTCCCTGAACCCGCCGCAACCTATATTAAATGTATTAACCCCTATCCTGCCCCCCACTACGCCGCTGCCACTGTAATAAAATGATTAACCCCTAAACCTAACCCTAACCCTAACGCCCCCTAACTTAAATATTAATTAAATAAATCTAAATAAATTAACTCTTATTAACTAAATGAATCCTATTTAAAACTAAATACTTACCTTTAAAATAAACCCTAATATAGCTACAATATAAATAATAATTATATTCTAGCTATCTTAGGATTTATTTTTATTTTACAGGTACCTTTCAATTTATTTTTACCATGTACAATAACTATTAAATAGTTATTAACTATTTAATAGCTTACCTAGCTAAAATAAAGAGAAATGTACCTGTGAAATAAATCCTAACCTAAGTTACAATTACACCTAACACTACACTATACTTTAATAAATTATTCCTATTTAAAAATAAATACTTACCTGTAAAATAAACCCTAAGATAGCTACAATGTAATTAATACTTATATTATAGCTATTTTTGGATTTATATTTATTTTACAGGTAACTTTGTATTTATTTTAGCTAGTTAGAATAGTTATTAAATAGTTATTAACTATTTAATAACTACCTAGCTAAAAGAAATACAAAATTACCTGTAAAATAAATCCTAACTTAAGTTACAATTAAACCTAATACTACACTATCATTAAATTAACTAAATAAACTACCTACAAAGAACTACAATGAAATACAATTACATAAACTAACTAAAGTACAAAAAATAAAAAAAGCTAAGTTACAAAAAATAAAAAATTAAGTTACAAACATGTTAAAAATATTACAACAATTTTAAGCTACTTACACCTAATCTAAGCCCCCTAATATAATAACAAACCCCCCCAAAATAAAAAAAATCCCTACCCTATTCTAAATTACATAAATTTCAATGCTCTTTTACCTTACCAGCCCTTAAAAGGGCCATTTGTGGGGGCATGCCCCAAAAAGTTCAGCTCTTTTGCCTGTAAAATAAAAATACACCCCCCCCCCCAACATTAAAACCCACCACCCACATACCCCTAATCTAACCCAAACCCCCCTTACAAAAACCTAACACTAATCCCCTGAAGATCATCCTACCTTGAGTCGTCTTCACTCAGCCGAGCCACCGATGGAACTGAAGAGGGCATCCGGAACAGAAGAAGTTAATCCTCCAAGCGGCGCTGAAGAAATCTTCCATCCGATGAAGTCATCATCCAGGCGGCGCTGAAGAAGTCTTCGATCCGGCCGATGTCATCTTCAAAGAGGCGCTGAAGAGGTCTTCTATCCGGGCGAAGTCATCTTCCAAGCCGGGTCTTGAATCTTCCTTCCGCCGACGCGGAACCACCTTCTTCACCGACGGACTACGACGAATGACGGCTCCTTTAAGGGACGTCATCCAAGATGGCGTCCCCTCAATTCCGATTGGCTGATAGGATTCTATCAGCCAATCGGAATTAAGGTAGGAAAATCTGATTGGCTGATGGAATCAGCCAATCAGATTCAAGTTCAATCCGATTGGCTGATCCAATCAGCCAATCAGATTGAGCTCGCATTCTATTGGCTGATCGGAACAGCCAATAGAATGCGAGCTCAATCTGATTGGCTGATTGGATCAGCCAATCGGATTGAACTTGAATCTGATTGGCTGATTCCATCAGCCAATCAGATTTTCCTACCTTAATTCCGATTGGCTGATAGAATCCTATCAGCCAATCGGAATTGAGGGGACGCCATCTTGGATGACGTCCCTTAAAGGAGCCGTCATTCGTCGTAGTCCGTCGGTGAAGAAGGTGGTTCCGCGTCGGCGGAAGGAAGATTCAAGACCCGGCTTGGAAGATGACTTCGCCCGGATAGAAGACCTCTTCAGCGCCTCTTTGAAGATGACATCGGCCGGATCGAAGACTTCTTCAGCGCCGCCTGGATGATGACTTCATCGGATGGAAGATTTCTTCAGCGCCGCTTGGAGGATTAACTTCTTCCGTTCCGGATGCCCTCTTCAGTTCCATCGGTGGCTCGGCTGAGTGAAGACGACTCAAGGTAGGATGATCTTCAGGGGATTAGTGTTAGGTTTTTGTAAGGGGGGTTTGGGTTAGATTAGGGGTATGTGGGTGGTGGGTTTTAATGTTGGGGGGGGGTTGTATTTTTATTTTACAGGCAAAAGAGCTGAACTTTTTGGGGCATGCCCCCACAAATGGCCCTTTTAAGGGCTGGTAAGGTAAAAGAGCATTGAAATTTATGTAATTTAGAATAGGGTAGGGATTTTTTTTATTTTGGGGGGGTTTGTTATTTTATTAGGGGGCTTAGATTAGGTGTAAGTAGCTTAAAATTGTTGTAATATTTTTAACATGTTTGTAACTTAATTTTTTATTTTTTGTAACTTAGCTTTTTTTATTTTTTGTACTTTAGTTAGTTTATGTAATTGTATTTCATTGTAGTTCTTTGTAGGTAGTTTATTTAGTTAATTTAATGATAGTGTAGTATTAGGTTTAATTGTAACTTAAGTTAGGATTTATTTTACAGGTAATTTTGTATTTCTTTTAGCTAGGTAGTTATTAAATAGTTAATAACTATTTAATAACTATTCTAACTAGCTAAAATAAATACAAAGTTACCTGTAAAATAAATATAAATCCAAAAATAGCTATAATATAAGTATTAATTACATTGTAGCTATCTTAGGGTTTATTTTACAGGTAAGTATTTATTTTTAAATAGGAATAATTTATTAAAGTATAGTGTAGTGTTAGGTGTAATTGTAACTTAGGTTAGGATTTATTTCACAGGTACATTTCTCTTTATTTTAGCTAGGTAAGCTATTAAATAGCTAATAACTATTTAATAGTTATTGTACATGGTTAAAATAAATTGAAAGGTACCTGTAAAATAAAAATAAATCCTAAGATAGCTAGAATATAATTATTATTTATATTGTAGCTATATTAGGGTTTATTTTAAAGGTAAGTATTTAGTTTTAAATAGGATTCATTTAGTTAATAAGAGTTAATTTATTTAGATTTATTTAATTAATATTTAAGTTAGGGGGGCGTTATGGTTAGGGTTAGACTTAGGTTTAGGGGTTAATCATTTTATTACAGTGGCGGCGGCGTAGTGGGGGGCAGGATAGGGGTTAATAAATTTATTATAGGTTGCGGCGGGTTCATGGAGCGGCGGTTTAGGGGTTAAACTATTTATTTAGTTGCGGAGAGGTGCGGGATCAGCAGGATAGGGGTTAATAATTTTATAATAGAGGGCGACGGTATAGGGGGGGCAGGATAGGGGTTACTAGGTATAATGTAGGTGGCAGCGGTGTCCGGGAGCGGCGGTTTAGGGGTTAATACATTTATAAGAGTTGCGGCAGGGTCTAGGAGCGGCGGTTTAGGGGTTAATACATTTATAAGAGTTGCGGCGGGGTCTAGGAGCGGCGGTTTAGGGGTTAATACATTTATAAGAGTTGCGGCAGGGTCTAGGAGCGGCGGTTTAGGGGTTAATACATTTATAAGAGTTGCGGCGGGGTCTAGGAGCGGCGGTTTAGGGGTTAGTAACTTTATTTAGTTGCGGGGGGCTCCGGGGGCGCCGGTATAGGGGGCAGAACAGTGCAGTTTAGTGTGAGTGCTTAGTGACAGGCTAGCAATAAAGCTGGGAAAAAGCCGAAGGGCAGCGAGATCGGATGAGTGATAACTGTCACAGTCCGCTGCTCATCGCCCCGCGGCTTTTTGACAGCTTTATTTGATAACTTAGGCGAACGTATTCAAGGTCCGCGGCGGCGAAGGTAGGCGAGCTTAGGCGGACGTATTGGGCCGGCGAAGCCAGAAAAGTAGACGGCTTGATAACTAGCCCCCATTGCCAGTACTTGCTTCTATACAATCTCTCTGCTTTCTATGGAGCCAGCTGTATTTCTGTTGGTGGAACTCAGCAACTTTTTGCACACTTACTAAGTCACCTTTGCAAAAGCAATAAGAGAAGCGATTAATCCATGACAGCCGATGGCACTGTTGAAGATTTCCAAAAAGATTCTGCTCTTGTGGTAGATGGCAGTGGCGAAGCTCTGTAGGCCCCGGCGGCACTACCCACCCTTCGGAGTGGTATACAAGCTTCTGAGATAGCAGGTTG
>NC_069500.1:27446590-27459090 GCF_027579735.1 Bombina bombina | reverse complement strand
TGTATATGATTGTGTAAGTGCATGTGTGTGTAAAAGTGTGTTTATATGTGTGTAAGTGTGTGTATGTGTATATGTGTGTGTAAGTGTGTTTGTGTATATGTGTATATGTGTATGTGTATATGAGTGTCTTTGTATATATGTATGTGTGTGTGTGTATATGTGTGTGTATATATGTCTGTGTGTATATATGTCTGTGTATATGTGTGTGTAAGTAAGTGTATGTGTTTGTGTATGTGTATATATTTGTGTGTATGTGTGTATAAGTGCGTGTGTGTGTATATGTATATATGTGTAAGTGCGTGTATGTGTGTGTGTGTATGTGTGTAAGTACGTGTATGTGTATATGTGTGTGTAAGTGCGTGTGTGTGTATATGTATATATGTGTAAGTGCGTGTATGTGTGTGTGTGTATATGTGTGTGTAAGTACGTGTATGTGTATATGTGTGTGTAAGTGCGTGTGTATATGTATATGTATATGTGCGTGTATATGTGTGTGTAAGTGCGTGTTCGTGTATGTGGATATTTGTGTGTAAGTGCATGTGTGTGTAAATGTGTGTATATGTATGTAAGTGCATGTATGTGTATATGTGTGTGTAAGTGCGTGTGTGTTTATATGTGTATATGTGCGTGTATGCGTATATGAATGTCTTTGTGTATATGTGTGTTTATGTGCATATATGTGTCTGTGTATGTGTATATGAGTGTCTTTTTGTATATGTGTGTTTATGTGCGTATATGTGTGTGTGTATGTGTATATGAGTGTCTTTTTGTATATGTGTGTTTATGTGCGTATATGTGTGTGTTTGTATGTGTATATGAGTGTCTTTGTGTATATGTGTGTATGTGTATATGAGTGTCTTTTTGTATATGTGTGTTTGTGCGTATATATGTGTGAGTTGTATATGAGTGTCTTTGTGTATATGTGTGTTTATGTGCGTATATGTGTGTGTGTATGTGTATATGAGTGTCTTTGTGTATATGTGTGTATGTGTATATGAGTGTCTTTTTGTATATGTGTGTTTATGTGCATATATATGTGTGAGTTGTATATGAGTGTCTTTGTGTATATGTGTGTTTATGTGCGTATATGTGTGTGTGTATGTGTATATGAGTGTCTTTGTGTATATGTGTGTATGTGTATATTAGTGTCTTTTTGTATATGTGTGTTTATGTGCGTATATATGTGTGAGTTGAATATGAGTGTTTATGTGCGTATATATGTGTGAGTTGTATATGTGTGTTTATGTGCGTTTATATGTGTGAGTTGTATATGTGTGTTTATGTGCGTATATATGTGTGAGTTGTATATGAGTGTCTTTGTGTATATGTGTATATGTGTGTCGCAGAGAAAATGATCTCCCTTCAAAGAAATGGAGGATAAAAAACAGCGCTTACTATTATTATTATTCTTTATTTATAAAGCTTCAGCAAATTCTGCAATGCTATCCATGGGTATAAAGATAAAAGCCAACGATGAAACTAAATTTTTAAGACACAGGACAAAGTTTATTAAACAAATACAGGAAGAAGTGAGGGTCCTTTTCCCGTGGGAACTTACAATCTACAAGGGTAGGAGGGTGAAAAACAGGAGGTGGGGACTGCAAAGGTGAGAATTATGTTAGTGCGGAGTTAAATGAGGGCAACTATTAGGCAATTGGAGTTAATTTGTTACTGAGTTGGGTGGTAGGCTTCTCTGAACAGAAAGGTCTTTAGGTTTAGGTTTTTAGAAAGTTTGAGTAAGGAAGTACATTGCAGAGGGTTGGTGCTACACAAGAGAAGTCCTTTAGACTAGCATGTGAGGTAGTGATGGTAGAGAACGCAAGGAGCAGGTCATTGTTGGATCTTAGTGGGCGGTCTGGAGTATATTTGTTGAATATTGAGGACAGGTAGGGGCGGCAGCATTGGTCAGGGCTTTGTAGGTCAGGGTGAGAATTTCAAATTTAATTCTGCTGTGAATGGGGAGCCAGTGAAGGGACTCGCAGAGAGGTGCAGCAGATACAGAGCGACGGGAAAGGTGGATTAGCCTGGCAGAGGCATTTAGGATGGATTGAAGGAGGGAGAGGCGGGAGAGAGGAAGGCCAGTGAGAAGGGTATTGCAGTAGTGAAGTCAGGAAATTACCAGGGCGTGGATTAGCTGCTTAGTAGTGTCAGCGCTCAGAAATTGTCAAATTTTGGGGATATTGTGTAGGATGAAGAGAGCAATTGGATGTGGGGTATGAAGTACAGATTAGAGTCACGCGTAGCTCCAAGTCAGTGGACTTGGGGATGATGGAGAGGTAGTGGTGCCGCCAACAGTGATAGAAAAGTTAGAAACCAGAGTAAAATTAGAGGGGGGGGGGGGGGATTAGAAGGAGCTCAGTCTTGGACATGCTAATTTGTAAGTGGTGAGAGGCCATCCAGGAAGAAATGCCAGATAAGTAGTCGCTGACTGTCGCCAGATTGCAGGGGGTCAAGCAAGGAGTTAGAGGACAGGAAGTGGGTTAGGCGATCAAAAACTAGTTTTTAAAGGACTTTTGAAGCTGGCAGAAGCAGTGATATGGGGCGGTAGTTTGCACGAGAAATAGGGTCAAGGGAGGGTTTTTTGAGGATGGGGGTGACCTTTGCATGTCTGAAAGAATATGGGGATGAACCAGTAGAAAGGGATAGTTAGTAAGAGCTGGAGCGAGAGTGGAAGACAGAGAAGATATTAGATTTGAATGGATGGGGTGAAGTGGGCAGGTAGTGAGGTATGAGGAAGACAATAAGGAACCCACTTCATTGGGGGTTGCGGGGGGTGGAGATTGCAGACATGTGTCGGGATGTTGCTTTGGGCGGTAATTGTTTTGTTTAAGAAGTCTGCCAGGTCTTGAGCATTAAAGGCAGATGAAGTGGGTGGTGCAGGTGGGTAGAGGAGAGAGTTGAAAGTGGAGGAGTTATTTAAGTTTCAGCAGTGAGCAGATATAAGAGAAGAGAAGTAGGTTTGCTTGGCATAATGACATGTATGTATCTACTATTTTATTTTAGAAACAAAAACATCTCTCTAATGAAAAAGTAACACGTGTGTATTACACCTTGTTCTGAGAATATGAATATACAGGGCTTCCTCATTATAATACCAGTTATATCCATTTTTACAACTTCCCATTGGTCTAGATGCAATAAAACCCATTTGTGAAACTCAGAACTAGATACAACCTTGTAACTCATCATAAAGATATTTGTACCCGCTTGTATAAATACTGTTTGTGTTATTTACCTCTGCAATTTGTGCTTTTTGCACCCATCAGAGAGTGCATGCTGCATATGTAAGTATGCCACAGCCTGATGCTGCTACCTGTGATTGTTTACACCAGGGGTGAGCAACCTTGGGCCCCCAGATGTTTTGGAACTACATTTCCCATGATGCTGAGACACTCTTTTAGGCTGTCTGAGCATCATGGGAAATGTAGTTTCAAAACATCTGGGGGCCCAAGGTTGCTGACCCCTGGTTTACACCATATTTCCCCCTTGCTGGCACAGGGAGGCTCACGGCTGAGTGGCTAAAGGGTAGTTTTGGTTGCATGGGGACAGAGTTTGCAGTGGCAATTACAGGGTATGTGGGTGTTGTTGCAGCATCTCAGATTCACAAGCAAATCAGCAGCCACCAGTTTGTATGCCAGCCCTGTATTTAAAGAAAGAAAGAGAGAGGATTTAAAATGACAGTAAACACCTTATAATTACAAGACATTTCTGTTGCTACAGAATAACATATCAGCCAAGTCTAAATGTTTGAAAACAATTTAACAATTGTTTACTGCAATTGTTTTTCAATAGCTAAACTCCACCCACCCCTTGCCTTATTTGGAGGCTTTAGTCAAGCCACAGTCATTATTAGTTAGTAAAAATGCATTGTATTACAATTGTTATCAGTTAAAGCCAAAAAGGGAAATCTATGCATCAGAGTTAGCCTTGAGAAGTCAGCAAGGGCTTTCCAAGCTCTGAGAATTTGAAAATCTTCATTTTTAGTAGCTAAATTAAATGAAACACGAGCAAAATAAATAATGAAAATAGATTGAAAAGTTGTTTCATTTTACATAACTAAGCATTTTATATAACAATCTCAAGGTGTGTACTGTCCCCTTAAATAAGAGAAGCAGCTATAAACATATGCAGAGTCTGTGCAGATAGTGGCACAGGCTGGAGCTATGTGCCAGGTTTTCATGATCACCTTGGGTGAGGCAGGTAAAATAACCAGGTTTACTAATCAGCTGATTATTTCACCTGCGCTCTAGTTCAGATATCCTCAAAACCTGGCCTGTTAGGGAGGCCTCAAACAGGTTTGAAAATTAATGTTTTACGGCAGTCCTCTATTTCTTTAATGGAAACCAAAACCTAAACAATCTTCTAAATACATTAAAGGGACACTAAATGCATTTTTTGTAATGATTCAGATAGCGCAGCATTTTAAGCAACTTTCTAATTTACTCCTAATACCAATTTTTCTTTGTTCTCTTGCTATCTTTATTTAAAAAGCAGGAATGTGATGCATAGGAGCCGGACCATTTTTGGTTGAGAACCTGGGTTATGCTAGTTTATTGGTGGGTAAATGTCAGCCTCCAATAAGCAAGCGCTATCCATGGGGTTGAACCTAAAATAGGCTGGCTGCTAAGATTTACATTCATGATTTTCAAATAAAGATAGCAAGAGTAAGAAGAAAACAATTGCTGTGACATTATAACTCTAAAATTGCAAAATTCAAAGAAAATGATGCCCATCCCTTATTGCGTGTGAGTCACTCTCCATTATCATCAACCTACCAATGGTGAGACTCTGTTAATTGCTTATTTAGTTTGACTAGAGTTATAGAGACAGGATAGGGCATTGCCTTCTCCAACATTAAGTATGTTACCTATGAATTTGCTTTCTATGTTCATTGTTATTTACTGCTCTTCTTTTTTACCCAATGAGCATTACCAGGATGTACTTACCATTCAATAGGCACTAGTAGGAAGTGTCTATCAGCCAATGAGCATTATCAGGAAGTACTTATTATCCAATAGATACTAGTAGGAAGTGCTTATCACCCAATAAGCATTATCAGAAAGTAATTACCATCCAATAGACACTAGTAGGAAGTGCCTATCACCCAATAAGCATTATCAGAAAGTAATTACCATCCAATAGACACTAGTAGGAAGTGCTTATCACCCAATGAGCATTATGAGCAAGTACTTATCATCCAATACACACTAGTAGGAAGTGCTTATCACCCAATGAGCATTATGAGCAAGTACTTATCATCCAATACACACTAGTAGGAAGTGCTTATCACCCAATGAGCATTATGAGCAAGTACTTATCATCCAATACACACTAGTAGGAAGTGCCTTTACCCAATGAGCATTATCAGGATGTAGCTACCATCGAATAGACACTAACAGGAAGTGCCTATCACCCAATGAAGTGCCTATCACCCATAAATTGGTCAAGGGAACAAAAACTGCACATACTATATGCACACAAATGTAAACTGATAAAAAAAAATCTAGAAAGAACATATACATAATCACTTGCTTAAAATAGATACAAGACTAGTTGAGTGTTTCCTTGCTCAAAAGCAGTAAGTCCAACAACTTTTAATTCTAGAATCTGGTTTGTGGCCATTATATGCAAGTGCTCTCAAATTTGCCAATGGTTTTATGAAACAAGCAGCCCAGGTTTTAAATAGCTCCCCCACACAACAAACAACTCCCCTTGAACCTACTGATCGGAACAGCCAATAGAATGCGAGCTCAATCTGATTGGCTGATTGATTCAGCCAATCGGATTGAACTTGAATCCTATCAGCCAATCGTAATTCGACGGACGCCATCTTGGATGACGTCATTTAAAGGTACCTCATTCGTCGTTCAGTCGTCGGACGGGATGGATGCTCCGCGTCGGAGGAGCGAAGAATGAAGATTGAAGATGCCGCTTGATGGAAGATGCTGCTGGATGGAAGAAGACTTTGCTGCCGCTTGGATAAAGACATCGCCGGGATGAAGACTTCTTCTTTGCCCTTTGGATAAAGACATCAACCGGATCGGATGAGGAGTTCGGCCCAGCGTGGTGAAGATAAGGTAGGGAGATCTTCAGGGGGGTAGTGTTAGGTTTATTTAATGGGGGTTTGGGTTAGATTAGGGGTATGTGGGTGGTGGGTTGTAATGTTGGGGGGTGGTATTGTGTTTTTTTTTCAGGAAAAAGAGCAGTTTTCTTTGGGGCATGCCCCGCAAAAGGCCCTTTTAAGGGCTGGTAAGGTAAAAGAGCTTTGAACTTTTTTAAATTTAGAATAGGGTAGGGAATTTTTTTTATTTTGGGGGGCTTTATTATTTTATTAGGGGGCTTAGAATAGGTGTTTTTTTTTTGTAATTTAGTTTAGTTTATTTATTTGTATTTTAGTTTAGATATTTGTAGTTTATTTAATTTATTGATAGTGTAGGTGTATTTGTAACTTATGTTAGGATTTATTTTACAGGTAATTGGGTAATTATTTTAACTAGGTAGCTATTAAATAGTTAATAACTATTTAATAGCTATTATACCTAGTTAAAATAATTAACAATTTACCTGTAAAATAAATATAAACCCTAACATAGCTACAATGTAATTATTAATTATATTGTAGCTATCTTAGGGTTTATTTTATAGGTAAGTATTTAGATTTAAATAGGAATATTTTAGTTTATAATATGAATTAGATTTATTTAATAAGAATTTAGTTAGGGGTGTTAGGGTTAGATAGAGTTAATATAGTTAATATAAATACTATAGTAACTATATTAACTATATTAACCCTAATATAATTAGGGTTAATATAGTTAATATATATAATGTAATAACTATATTAACTATAATATACTTAGGGTTAATATAGATAATATAGCTGGTGGCGGGGTAGGTAAATTAAATTAGGGGTTAATAATTTTAATATAGATGGCGGCGGTGTAAGGGGCTTACATTAGGGGTTAATACTATTAATATAGGTGGCGGCGGTGTAGGGAGGGCAGGGAATAGGTTAAAAGAGTTGTTTACTTTGGGGCAAAGCACCGCAAAAGGCCCTTTTAAGGGCTGGTAATAGAGATAATTATTTTAGGGGGATTAGATTAGGGGTTAATAATATTAATATAGCTGGCGGCGGTATAGGGGGATTAGATTAGGGGTTAATAATTTTTATATAGGTGGCGGCGGTGTAAGGGGTCAGATTAGGGGATAGATAAGGTAGATGGCGGAGGTGTAAGGGGTTCACATTAGGGGATAGATCAGGTAGATGGCGGCGGTTTTAGGGGTTCACATTAGGGGATAGATCAGGTAGATGGTGGCGGTTTTATGGGCTCACAGTAGGGGGTTAGTTTATGTAGATGGTGGCGGTTTAGGGGTTAAATATTTTATTAGGTATTGCGGCGGGGGATCGCGGTTGACAGGTAGATAGACATTGCGCATGCGTTAGGTGTTAGGTTTTATTTAGCAGATCGCGGTTGACAGCTAGATAGACATTGCGCATGCGTTAGGTGTTAGGTTTATTTTGTAGCTAGTTTAGGGAGTTACGGGGCTCCAATTGTCAGCGTAAGGCTTCTTACGGCTGCTTTTTGTGGCGAGGTGAAAATGGAGTAAGATTTCTCCATTTTCGCCATGTAAGTCCTTACGCTGTATATTGGATACCAAACTGCGCTGGTTTGGTATACCTGCCTATGGCCCAAAAAACTACGGGCGACGGCAGAAATATACGCGCGTAACTTCTAGGTTACGCCGTATGTGATACCAAACCAGCGCAAATATTGGCGTCGCCAGCTTTTGCGGGCGACGATTTTTATCGGATCGAGCCCTTAACTGTTTCACTGCTGGGGTTGGCCAAAAATCAACTCCATCATAAATGTGATATTGTATTGTTTTTGTCCGGTATTCACTACAAGGCTACATAAATATCTTGTGATTACAAGAGTTTATAGGGCCTTTAACAATTAATATTAATTTCTATGAGTGCAATTAATTCCGTATAATTTTGAATAATTTACAGGTTTAAACTCCCAAACACCAAATTAAAACCATAAATTAATATTTTGCTGATCTGATATTTGAGTACAAATTTAATAATTTAAAGGGACAGTAAAGTCAGAATTAAACTTTCATGACTCAGACAGAGCATATAAGTGAAACATTTTTACAATTTAGGCCGATATTACAAGTGAAGCACAAACATATTAGCACAGTTGACCAATAACACCGCTCAAGTTAAATAAGACTTGAATTTGTGCACTCATATTGCACATTTAAAGTGCATTGGTTGCTGCTCGAGCAAAAGCCTCAGGCTGACTAACATCAGGGGCCCGATCCGATATGCAGCGTCGCCTGAAAAAGGCGGCGACGCCGAAATTTGCGCTGGTTTGGTATCACATATACGGCGTAACCTAGAAGTTACGCTCATATAATTCTGCCTTTGCCCGTAGTTTTTTGGGCCATAGGCAGGTATACCAAACCCGCGCAGTTTGGTATCCAATATACAGCGTAAGGACTTACGTGGCAAAAATTGAGAAATCTTACTCCATTTTCACCTCGCCACAAAATGCAGCCGTAGTAAGCCTTACGCTGTCTATTGGAGCCCCGTAACTCCCTAAACTACCTGCCAAATAAAACCTAACACTTAACGCATGAGCAATGTCTATCTACCTGTCAACCCTAATACAGCCATACAAATGCAAGCTCTCAATCCAAGAAACTGGGAACAAATGAAGAGTGCACAGGCTTATGTAATCACCCTGCAACATCCTCAGCCCTGGGTGCTCAATTGCATTCACAGGAAACTGTGCTGTCCAAGGAGAGTCACAGGCCTGTCTGGGGTTAACTGCCTGTGACTCTGGGGACAGCACAGCTTCCTGTGAATGCAACTGAGCACCCAGGGCTGAGGATGTTGCAGGGTCATGGGATATGTACCCAGTCCAGTCTGAGAGTGCAGTCCCCTTCCGTGTTTTATATATATATATATTTATATATATATATATACATATATATATATATATATATATATATATATATATATATATATATATATAAAAATTCATTAAAATTATGGGGGGGGGAGATAAAAAACTGAAATTAAAATCCTCCATGTCTCAAAATTAAATCAATATAAATATTTGCATAGGAAATTAGCACATCTAGGCAAGTACCCCGCTTGCTTTCCCCCAGAAATAACTCATATACAATGTTACCAATGCACAAGAGAATTCTGGGTAAGTTATGCAAATTAGATATGCAAATTCTCCGTTTTTTTTGCTTCAAAATAATACTGTTTTAACACAGCGATCCTTTTAACAGGATAGTGAGTGATTTCTGGTTTTGCTGTAATAATCCTGTTAAAAGGATAGCTGTGTTAAAACAGTATTATTTTGAAGCAAAAAATAATTTGCATATCTAATTTGCATAACTTACCCAGAATTCACTTGTGCATTGGTAACATTGTATATATATGAGTTATTTCTGGGGAAAAGCAAGCAGGGATACTTGCCTAGATGTGCTAATTTCCTATGCAAATATTTACATTGATTTATATATATATATATATATATATACTGTAAATATATATACACGCGGAGAGAAGCACACTTACAGGGATGAACAACCGGCTCAATACCATTGTTAGCCTGTTCTATGGCGATTTTCCACCTGGGTGCAGCTTCTTTTTAGCCCAGTAATGCTTTTCAAAGAGTAAAACTTTCCTGTAGTATATCAGTCCGATCCCGCCTATTACGGTCAGTCCAGCGCCGAAAAACCAGGCAATTCCTCTCTGAACAAGGAACACAGCAACCCCCAGACAATCGTTTCGTCCTTCATTGGGCCTCGTCAGTGAGGTGTAGCCATATTCCTTCAAGCACACTGAGCAAGGAGTCCACGTCTGGTTTCCCCTTTTTCCCATAGGAAGACTAAATACACACAGAGAGAAGCATATATATATATTTACATTATATATATTCGGCTTGTGCATTTGTTTCATGAATGCATATTCATAACAAAAATATGGATATTTGTTTTGTTTTCATGAAACTAACATCCGACTGAATGCACTAACTAAATTTAAAGTAACAAAATTCCTTAAAATTTTCTTTAAAAGGTAAAATACTTAGCTATAGTGTGCTGGGGGATATATGTGTGTGTGTATTGGTATGTTTGAATGTATATATGTGTGTGTATATATGTGTGTGTGTGTATATATGTGTGCGTGTATATATGTGTGCGTGTATATATGTGTGTGTGTATATATGTGTGTGTGTGTATATATATGTGTGTGTATATATATGTGTGTGTATATATATATGTGTGTGTATATATGTGTGTGTATATATGTGTGTGTATATATGTGTGTGTGTATATATGTGTGCGTGTACAGGGAGTGCAGAATTATTAGGCAAGTTGTATTTTTGAGGATTCATTTTATTATTGAACAACAACCATGTTCTCAATGAACCCAAAAAACTCATTAATATCAAAGCTGAATAGTTTTGGAAGTAGTTTTTAGTTTGTTTTTAGTTATAGCTATTTTAGGGGGATATCTGTGTGTGCAGGTGACTATTACTGTGCATAATTATTAGGCAACTTAACAAAAAACAAATATATACCCATTTCAATTATTTATTTTTACCAGTGAAACCAATATAACATCTCAACATTCACAAATATACATTTCTGACATTCAAAAACAAAACAAAAACAAATCAGTGACCAATATAGCCACCTTTCTTTGCAAGGACACTCAAAAGCCTGCCATCCATGGATTCTGTCAGTGTTTTTTTTTTTTTTTTTAAATATTTATTTATTTAACACACAACAAGTGTACTCATAATGGAAATCAACCACTTTCTGCCACGCAGGGCTGGATATAACATGATATAAAAATAAAACAAACAGTGAACAGAACAAAGTTGATACATTTTGACAAGTTACCAGCCCCCTTGAAAGAAAATATAGTACACTAATCTGTGTCATCTTTTCCAAACTTTTCTATTTTCTCTACCTCCCCTCTTTTGACTCAATTCTTGAATAACACCTGTTGTACAACAACCTAACTAAATATGCAATCTAACCAAGGCATAAAATGTCCCAAAAAAAAAAAAAAAAAAAAAAAAAAAAGAAAAAAGAAAAAAAAAGGGTTACTCCCCTGCCGGCTCCTGTCGCCCTCACCCTAATCGCTCCCTATCCCGTATTATACCAAATTTGGGGAAAATGACCAGCCAATATCTGGAGTTGCATATATGAGGTTTCCCTGAAAGGTTTAACCAGCCTGATCTGTGCTTCAACAGGAAGGGAAAAAATGAATGGACCCCAATGCTTAAAGAATTTAGCTAGCCTTCCCTCCGACATGTCCTGTAAATTCCATTGTTCTTGTGTGAAATGGATCACCAACGCATTTTTAAGCTCATTTAATTTAGGTGCTGCTCTTGCCTTCCAAGCTCTCAGTATTATATTACGGCCAAGAAATATAATCTGATTGAGTAATTTAAAGTTTCTAGGGGCGGTTTGTGGCTGCACTAAAAAAAATATCTGCATTGGTTGAAGGTGAAACTCTATCTTAAGAGAGGCCTGTATCCAGTATTCTACCCGGCACCAAAATTGTATAATCATAGGGCAACTCCAAAAGCAATGTAGTAAATCAGCGGTGTGAGAGGAACATTTGGGACACACCGTCAGTGACCTATACCAGTTAGTTAACCTAATAGGGGTCAGGTATGTCATAAAGATTAGTTTAATTTGAGTCTCTCTCCACGACGTTAGTGCCCAGCTTTTCCCAGTTATTTTAAAGGTGTTCTCGATGGCCTGACTATTCACCGCTGGAAAGAACCTGTTCCATTTTGCAGCTAAGAACTCTCTTTGAAGACCTGAAGGCCCCTGGTTCAGAAGACTGTACAAAGGCGATATTGAATATAGGCCGCCCTGAAAGCTATTAATTTTCACTTGGAGTGCCGAAAGAGACCATTCTACTCCATAATTTTGTTTTAACTCAAAGAAAAAATGTCTTAACTGGAGGTAGGCATAGAAATCTTTATTCTCGAGCCCAAATGTTTGCTTTAGATCAACAAAGGTTAAGGGGACGAGATTCGCATCTAATATTTGGGCGACAAATACCAATCCTTTAGAGGACCATACCCTAAAGACCTTATCTGACAAACCTGGTGTAAAATTAGGGTTCCCCGTAATGGATAAATATTTTGAGACATATGGAGAACAGCCCACAAGGGAGCAACATTTTTGCCATGCTAAAATGATATACCTGTACGTACTGAGTGCAAAAAGTGAGGATGGAAGTGCGTTCATGGGGCAATGTAGGATAGCATCCAACCGAAAAGGGGCCATCATAGCGGTCTCCCAAAGTACTGGCGAAACCTGGTCACATTTGGTTAACCAATCCACCGCTACCTTTAGCCGAGCGGCCAAACTATAGAAGCTTAAATTAGGGAGAGCTAGACCAGCCGCTTCTTTGTTACACATGAGACGTACAGCAGAGATACGCACTT